>NC_092106.1:46984541-47052041 GCF_045679555.1 Salvelinus alpinus
GTCACTAATGCTAATATTACTACTAATATCACTAATACTACTATTACCACTACTATTACTTAAAATAATATTACTACTAATATCACTAATACTACTATTGCCACTGCTATCTCTAACACTACTATTACTACTACTATCACTAATAATATCGCTACTACAACCCCTAATACTACAACTAATATCACTTCTGCTAATACTACTGCCATCACTACTATCACTACTACTATCCCTACTATTATCACTGCTACTACTACTATCACTACTATTACTACTATTACCACTAATATCACTACTACAATACTGCTAATACTCCTACTATTACTACAATCACCACTACTACTGCTACTACTTCTTCTACTAATATCACTACTACTACTACTGCTATTACTCATACTATCACCACTACCATCACCACTACTACTACCACTGCTATTAATCCTAAAACCACTACTAGTACTGATATTACTACTACTACAACTACAACTGCTTTTACTACTAGTACTTATATTACTACTATTACCACTACTACTACTACTACTAGTACTGCTATTACAACTACGACCACAACTACTACTAATATTACTACTGCTACAACTATCACCACAACTACTACTGCTACTACCACTACTGCTATTACTCCTACTATTACTACTATCACTACTATTACAACCACTATTACTACCATCACTACTGATATCACTACTACAAGCACTACTATTACTACTATTATCACTACTATCACTACTACAATACTGATATTACTCATACTACTACTACTACTACTACTACTACTACTACTAGTACTACTATCACCACTAATACTACTGCTAGTACTACTATCAACACTACTATCAACACTACCATCAGCCCTACGACTACTGATATTACTCCTACTACCACTACTACTACTGCTATTACTGCTACTACTACTAATGATATTACTACTACTACTGTTATTAATACTATTACCACTACTACTACTATTACTAGTACCGCTATTACTACTACTACTAGCACTGCTACTACTTCCACTGCTGCTGCTACTACTAGTGCTACTACTACTACTATAATCTCTACTACTATCACTACTATCATAATTACTATCACTACCACTACTACACTACTGCTATTACTCCTACTATTAGTACTATCACCACTACTACTACTGCTATTATTCCTGCCATTAAAACTACCAACACTACTATAACCACTACCATCACCACTACCACTACTACTACTACTACTACTGCTATTACTCCTATTACCTCTACTACTACTGCTGTTACTACAACTACTGCTATTACTACTACAACTATTACTACTACTACTACTGCTATTACACTACTATCACCACTACTACTACCACTACCACTACTACTACTACTACTACTACTAGTATCACTGCAACTACTACTACTGCTACTACTACTACTACTGCTACCACTCAAACATGTACTAATATCACTACTACCATCACTGCTATTACTACTATTACCACTTCTATCAATACTACAATACTGATATTACTACTACTATTACTACAATCACCACTACTACTACTAATATCACTACTACTGCTATTACTCCTGCTATTACTAGTATCAACACTACTATCACCACTACCATCACCACTACTACTACTGGTATTACTCCTACTACCACTACAAGTACTGCAATTACTACTAGTACCACTACTGCTATCACTACTACTACAGTTATTACTAATATTAACACTACTGCTACTACTGCTATTAATACTGCTACTACTACTATCACAACTATCACTACTACTACTACTACTACTATCACGACTATTACTACTGCTATTACTCCTACTATTACTACAAAAACACTACCATCACCACTTCTAATACAGATATTACTCCTAATACCACTACTACTACTGATATTGATAATACTACTACTACTGTAATTACTACTACTACTACTGATATTACTACTATTACCACTACTACTGCTACTACTACTACTACTATTACTACTACTAACACTGCTATTACACTACTGTGACTACTACTACTACTATGACTAGTACTACTATCACTACAACTGCTACTACTACTACTATCACTACTACTTTCACCACTACTACTAGTGATATTACTCCTAATACCTCGACTACTACTGCTATTACTACTACTACCACGATTATTACTACTACTACTACCACTAATACTACTATTATTACTACTACCACTACTACCACACCTACTGCTGCTACTACTAGTACCACTACAACTACTACCACTACTACTACTGCTACTACCGCTACTACTACTATTGCTATTACTTCTACTATTACCACTACTATCACCACTGCTATCACTGCTACTATCACTACTACTATCACTTCAACAGCTTTCACTACTACTACCACAACTACTACTACTACTATTACCACTACTATCACTACTGCTACAACTGCTATTAATCCTACTATCACTACTACAACTACTGATATTACTACTACTACTACTAATTTGGCTGCTATTACTACTACTACCACTGCTATTACTCATACTACTACTACCACTACTACTACTGCTATTACTCCTACTAATACGACCACTACTACTACTACTACTACTACTGCTACACATGCCACTACTAATACTACTACTATTACTACTACTAGGTGTACTGCTATTATTACTACAACTACTATAAGTACTACTACTTCTGTTACTCCAACTACCACTACTACTGCTATTACTAAATCAAATCAAATCAAATTTTATTAGTCACATACACATGGTTAGCAGATGTTAATGCGAGTGTAGCGAAATGCTTGTGCTTCTAGTTCCGACAATGCAGTAATAACCAACAAGTAGTCTAACCTAACAATTCCACAACTACTACCTTATACACACACAAGTGTAAAGGGATAAAGAATATGTACATAAAGATATATGAATGAGTGGTGGTACAGAACGGCATGGCAAGATGCAGTAGATGGTATAGAGTACGGTATATACATATGAGATGAGTACTGTAGGGTATGTAAACATAAAGTGGCATAGTTTAAAGTGGCTAGTGGTACATGTATTACATAAAGATGGCAAGATGCAGTAGATGATATAGAGTACAGTATATACATATGAGATGGGTAATGTAGGGTATGTAAACATTATATTAAGTGGCATTGTTTAAAGTGGCTAGTGGTACATTTTTACATAATTTCCATCAATTCCCATTTTTAAAGTGGCTGGAGTTGAGTCAGTATGTTGGCAGCGGCCGCTAAATGTTAGTGGTGGCTGTTTAACAGTCTGATGGCCTTGAGATAGAAGCTGTTTTTCAGTCTCTCGGTCCCTGCTTTGATGCACCTGTACTGACCTCGCCTTCTGGATGATAGCGGGGTGAACAGGCAGTGGCTTGGGTGGTTGTTGTCCTTGATGATCTTTATGGCCTTCCTGTGACATCGGGTGGTGTAGGTGTCCTGGAGGGCAGGTAGTTTGCCCCCGGTGATGCGTTCTGCAGACCTCACTACCCTCTGGAGAGCCTTACGGTTGTGGGCGGAGCAGTTGCCGTACCAGGCGGTGATACAGCCCGACAGGATGTTCTCGATTGTGCATCTGTAGAAGTTTGTGAGTGCTTTTGGTGACAAGCCGAATTTCTTCAGCCTCCTGAGGTTGAAGAGGCGCTGCTGCGCCTTCTTCACAACGCTGTCTGTGTGGGTGGACCAATTCAGTTTGTCCGTGATGTGTACACCGAGGAACTTAAAACTTTCCACCTTCTCCACTACTGACCCGTCGATGTGGATAGGGGGGTGCTCCCTCTGCTGTTTCCTGAAGTCCACAATCATCTCCTTTGTTTTGTTGACGTTGAGTATGAGGTTATTTTCCTGACACCACACTCCGAGGGCCCTCACCTCCTCCCTGTAGGCCGTCTCGTCGTTGTTGGTAATCAAGCCTACCACTGTAGTGTCATCCGCAAACTTGATGATTGAGTTGGAGGCGTGCATGGCCACGCAGTCGTGGGTGAACAGGGAGTACAGGAGAGGGCTCAGAACGCACCCTTGTGGGGCCCCAGTGTTGAGGATCAGCGGGGTGGAGATGTTGTTACCTACCCTCACCACCTGGGGGCGGCCCGTCAGGAAGTCCAGGACCCAGTTGCACAGGGCGGGGTCGAGACCCAGGGTCTCGAGCTTGATGACGAGTTTGGAGGGTACTATGGTGTTAAATGCTGAGCTGTAATCGATGAACAGCATTCTCACATGGGTATTCCTCTTGTCCAGATGGGTTAGGGCAGTGTGCAGTGTGGTTGCGATTGCGTCGTCTGTGGACCTATTGGGTCGGTAAGCAAATTGGAGTGGGTCTAGGGTGTCCGGTAGGGTGGAGGTGATATGGTCCTTGACTAGTCTCTCAAAGCACTTCATGATGACGGAAGTGAGTGCTACGGGGCGGTAGTCGTTTAGCTCAGTTACCTTAGCTTTCTTGGGAACAGGAACAATGGTGGCCCTCTTGAAGCATGTGGGAACAGCAGACTGGGATAAGGATTACTACTACTACTACTACTACTACTGCTAATACTACTACTGCTATTACTACTACTACCACCACAACTACTACTACTAACACTACTACCACAACAATTACCACTACCAATACTACTACTACTACCACTACTAAAACTACCACAACTACTACTACTTCTCCTACTACTACTACTACTACTACTACTACTGGTATTACTCCTACTATTACTACTAGTATCAACACTACCACTACTACTACCTCTCCTACTACTACTACTACAATCACTACTACTATCACTACTACTATCCCTACTACTATCACCACTACAATCACTACTACTATCACCACTACTATCACTATTACTATTTTTACTACTACCACTATCACTACTATCACTACTACTTGCACTACTATTACCACTACTATCAATACTACACTACTGCTATTACTCCTACTATTACTACTTTCACCACTACCATCACCACTACTACTACTGCTATTTATCCTATTACATCTACTACTACTGCTATTACTACTACCACTACTACTACTACTACTACTACTACTATTACTACTACTACTACTTCTTCTGCTATTACTACTATTACTACTACTACTACTACTGTTATTACTCCTACTATTAGTACTATCACGACTACTACTTCTGCTATTAATCCTACCATTACTACTATCACCACTACCATCACCACTACTACTACTGCTATTACATCTACTACTACTGATATTACTACTACTACTACTACTTCTACTACTACTACTACTGCTATTACTACTATTACTACTGCTATTACTGGTATTGCTAATATTACTACAACTACTGCTGCTACTACTGCTGTTACTAATACTGCTTCTGCTGCTACTACTAATCCTGCTGCTACTACTGCTGCTGCTACTAATACCGCTGCTGCTGCTGCTACTACTGCTGCTACTAATACTGCTAATGCTACTACTGCTGCTACTACTGCTTCCATTACTACTGCTACTACTGCTGCTATTGCTGCTACTGCTGCCTGTGGTCAGAGCAGATAGAGATAGAAAATTACCTGTATGTCCACAGACAGTAGCTAGAAGCAGAGACAGCTGTGATCACACAGACAGCAGCTAGTAGGAGAGACAGCTGTGATCACACAGACAGTAGCAGAGAGACAGCTGTGATCACACAGACAGTAGCTAGATGCAGAGACAGCTGTGATCACACAGACAGTAGCTAGATGCAGAGACAGCTGTGATCACACAGACAGTAGCAGAGACAGCTGTGATCACACAGACAGTAGCTTGTAACAGAGACAGCTGTGATCACACAGACAGTAGGTAGAAGCAGAGACAGTTGTGATCACACAGACAGTAACTAGTAACAGAGACAGCTGTCCACAGACAATAGCTCGTAGCAGAGACAGCTGTGATCACACAGACAGTAGCTAGATGCAGAGAGAGCTGTGATCACAGACAGTAGCTTGTAACAGAGACAGCTGTGATCACACAGACAGTAGCTTGTAAAAGAGACAGCTGTGATCACACAGACAGTAGCTTGTAACAGAGACAGCTGTGATCACACAGACAGTAGCTAGAAGCAGAGACAGCTGTGATCACACAGACAGTAGCTAGAAGCAGAGACAGCTGTGATCACACAGACAGTAGCTAGAAGCAGAGACAGCTGTGATCACACAGACAGTAGCTAGAAGCAGAGACAGCTGTGATCACACAGACAGTAGTTAGAAGCAGAGACAGCTGTGATCACACAGACAGTAGCTTGTAACAGAAACAGCTGTGATCACACAGACAGTAGCTTGTAACAGAAACAGCTGTGATCACACAGACAGTAGCTAGAAGCAGAGACAGCTGTGATCACACCTTTCATCCTTTCCCACTGTCAGCATTCTTTCAAAGGCCTCAGGCTTTAAGGACCATTGTGGCCTGAAATATGACATGCATTTCTCCCCATTTACTCCTTTTCCACTCTTCGGTTCTGTCCCAAGTTTCATTGATAATAATTTATTTCTCATCATCCCATCACTCAAACTGTCTCACCCATAGTCCTCTGAAGCAAAGCGAAAATGTATTCAATCCCTATTGAATTCTCAGTTTAACCCAAGTATTTCAGCTAAATCATAATGTGGACATATCTTCTTAAAAGGCTTTGAATATAACAGTACTAAAACACATCATGTGGCCTAAGGGCCCTACAACAGAGCGATGGAGCATCGTATACTGTAAATTCCAACATTTTAGCCACACAAAAGTTTGTAGAACTATGTTAGAAAAGGACGTTCCGTCACCGCGTTTAGGTAAAGTGTGTCACAGCCTACAGCTAACATCTGAAGACAGCACAGCCTGCGACCGTTACATTTTCCACACTGCTCAGCTCTTCACAACTTCACCATTTTACAGCAAGACCATTTCTGACGTGTGACACAGTACGAACTGCAAATAAACCATTGTATTATTTCGCATGTGAAAGAATTAAACATGTCTATTTGTACAAACAGTCAGTAAATGTTTGTTTTTTTAAACAATAGATGCATAGTAGAGAGTAGGCTGAAAAGTAAACACAAAATATACTTACTGTGAAATCTTTCGACAGGGAGTGTGAGTTTAGGTTTGTGAGAATCTGTGTCAGCATATGAATGCACTTTTGGTTGAGAGCGTGAGTGCGTGTGTTTGTGCGTGTGTTTGTGCGTGCACGTGTGTGTGTGTGTGTGTTTTATAGCCTTGGTCTGCCCTGTCTGTTCCCCATTCAGTGTGTCAGGTGCCATTTTGTTCACTGACCCAGAAATGGGCCACACTCATCAGAACTGCAGCTTTGGATGAATCAGCGGACAGCAACCATTGTGTACCCCATTTTCAGCCTTACCGCTCTACAGAGAGAGAGAGAGAGAGAGAGAGAGAGAGAGAGAGAGAGAGAGAGAGAGAGAGAGAGAGAGAGAGGGGCAGAGAGAGAGAGAGGCAGAGAGAGAGAGAGAGAGAGAGAGAGAGAGAGAGAGAGGCAGAGAGAGAGAGAGAGAGAGAGAGAGGCAGAGAGAGAGAGAGAGAGAGAGAGAGAGAGAGAGAGAGAGAGAGAGAGAGAGAGAGAGAGAGAGAGAGAGAGAGAGAGAGAGAGAGTGTGCTCTCTCAAGCCCATCCCTTGGCACAAGAGGTTATAGAGTTTGAATACACCAGTATCTCTACTGTGTCCCTAATCTGCTGTTGAAGCCAACTGAATTACTTCTGCTGAATAGTCTTGTGTTTAGTCTGTAGAAGTTCATTACTGTTTAGTTATCTCAGAAGAAAAACAGAATTCCGCAGCATCGACCAACACAGACTTCTAACAGCAGAGCTGGACACAAAGTGTTTAGTTGAGCATGAACATTTCCATGTACATTTATCAAAAACAGGGAGGTTCTGTCAACTGTACTTTGTACCTGCATGACCTTAGAAGTTCACTGTAGCTACATTTAATTTGGATAGGTAACCTAACCTGACAAAATCTGTCAGCAGACATAGATAGGTGTACTGTAAATACTGCTAAAGGCATAATACCCATTACCCTAATTTAATATAAATCAGTTTGAGGATGATACTGGAGATAAAAATGTATTAAGCTAATACTGTCTAGTAGAAATGATAGCATTTTCATAGAAAAATAGGCTTTAGGGATTTTTTCATGCAGATGGACCTGTCAGTTACCTACCCTCTGATGTCATCAATGTGCGACTTTGCAAGTCGTTTTTCGAACAAGGGAAACTAATGTGCTTGTGAAAGGTAAAGTCAAAGATTTTTTTATAACTAAGATAGACCACAGCCTGTTATTTCCAATGGGGACAAATGAGTCATAGAGGGCAGAACAAGGAAGGAGGTGAGCAGAGCCAAGCACGAGCTAGTGAGATTCCTAGTGGCGGCGTTCTAGCAAACATTTACATATGCATATCCACTAGGGAACGCCTACTCTGTGACGTGTGCATGTGCAGTAACTCAATTCGCCTTTTGCACTCCTTATAAACAATGCCATTTTTAAAAAACATTGGCAAAGGGTAAAGTCTACAAAAGTTCTGTTTCATTAATGAGAAAATGTTCAGAACTTTGCCCAAAATCCATCTTGTTCCATCTTCTCTTTGGTAGCGAGTGGAAATGCCAAGCGGGTTGTTCCACATTTATACGTCCAGTGAAATATCTGTCTCATTGTTCTATCTGTGGTAAACTGGAAACATCCCATATAAACTTAACATTTAGTGGTGATGTGAAGCTATGCTATGTCCTGACAGCTTTGATTTCATATGCATTATTAGCAAAGATTTCGACATTGACTTCAAGCTAAAGTCTTTTCGACAGTTGAGTTGACATGCTAACTTAGTTAGCATAGCGATGCTTCAGTGTTCTATGGCAAACATACATGGTTAGCGCTTCGCTAGACTTCAGTCCCATTAAAATAAAATACTCTGCTGAGAGGGGAGCCAAACCTGGTGGTGGCTGACCAGAGCCCTAACCTGTCTGTCTACTGTCTGGTCTATAGTCCTAACCTATCTGTCTACTGTCTGGTCTATAGTCCTAACCTATCTGTCTACTGTCTGGTCTATAGTCCTAACCTATCTGTCTACTGTCTGTCTGACCAGAGCCCTAACCTATCTGTCTACTGTCTGGTCTATAGTCCTAACCTATCTGTCTACTGTCTGGTCTATAGTCCTAACCTATCTGTCTACTGTCTGGTCTATAGTCCTAACCTATCTGTCTACTGTCTGTCTGACCAGAGCCCTAACCTATCTGTCTACTGTCTGGTCTATAGTCCTAACCTATCTGTCTACTGTCTGGTCTATAGTCCTAACCTATCTGTCTACTGTCTGGTCTATAGTCCTAACCTATCTGTCTACTGTCTGTCTGACCAGAGCCCTAACCTGTCTGTCTACTGTCTGGTCTATAGTCCTAACCTGTCTGTCTACTGTCTGGCTGACCAGAGCCCTAACCTGTCTGTCTGACCAGAGCCCTAACCTGTCTGTCTGACCAGAGCCCTAACCTGTCTGTCTACTGTCTGACCAGAGCCCTAACCTATCTGTCTACTGTCTGGCTGACCAGAGCCCTAACCTGTCTGTCTGACCAGAGCCCTAACCTGTCTGTCTGACCAGAGCCCTAACCTGTCTGTCTACTGTCTGACCAGAGCCCTAACCTATCTGTCTACTGTCTGGCTGACCAGAGCCCTAACCTATCTGTCTGACCAGAGCCCTAACCTGTCTGTCTGACCAGAGCCCTAACCTGTCTGTCTGACCAGAGCCCTAACCTGTCTGTCTGACCAGAGCCCTAACCTGTCTGTCTGACCAGAGCCCTAACCTGTCTGTCTACTGTCTGGTCTATAGTCCTAACCTGTCTGACTACTGTCTGGCTGACCAGAGCCCTAACCTGTCTGTCTGACCAGAGCCCTAACCTGTCTGTCTGACCAGAGCCCTAACCTGTCTGTCTGACCAGAGCCCTAACCTATCTGTCTACTGTCTGTCTGACCAGAGCCCTAACCTATCTGTCTACTGTCTGGCTGACCAGAGCCCTAACCTATCTGTCTACTGTCTGTCTGACCAGAGCCCTAACCTATCTGTCTACTGTCTGGTCTATAGTCCTAACCTGTCTGACTACTGTCTGGCTGACCAGAGCCCTAACCTGTCTGTCTGACCAGAGCCCTAACCTGTCTGTCTACTGTCTGGTCTATAGTCCTAACCTGTCTGTCTACTGTCTGGCTGACCAGAGCCCAAACCTGTCTGTCTACTGTCTGTCTACTGTCTGGCTGAGCAGAGCCCTAACCTGTCTGTCTACTGTCTGGTCTATAGTCCTAACCTGTCTGTCTACTGGCTGACCAGAGCCCTAACCTGTCTGTCTACTGTCTGGTCTATAGTCCTAACCTGTCTGTCTACTGTCTGGCTGACCAGAGCCCAAACCTGTCTGTCTACTGTCTGTCTACTGTCTGGCTGAGCAGAGCCCTAACCTGTCTGTCTACTGTCTGGTCTATAGTCCTAACCTGTCTGTCTACTGTCTGGTCTATAGTCCTAACCTGTTTGTCTACTGTCTGGCTGACCAGAGCCCTAACCTGTCTGTCTACTGTCTGGTCTATAGTCCTAACCTGTTTGTCTACTGTCTGGCTGACCAGAGCCCTAACCTGTCTGTCTACTGACTGGTCTATAGTCCTAACCTGTCTGTCTACTGTCTGGTCTATAGTCCTAACCTGTCTGTCTACTGTCTGGCTGACCAGAGCCCTAACCTGTCTGTCTACTGTCTGGTCTATAGTCCTAACCTGTCTGTCTACTGTCTGGCTGACCAGAGCCCTAACCTGTCTGTCTACTGTCTGGTCTATAGTCCTAACCTGTCTGTCTACTGTCTGGTCTATAGTCCTAACCTGTTTGTCTACTGTCTGGCTGACCAGAGCCCTAACCTGTCTGTCTACTGTCTGGCTGGCCAGAGCCCTAACCTGTCTGTCTACTGTCTGGCTGACCAGAGCCCTAACCTGTCTGTCTACTGTCTGGCTGACCAGAGCCCTAACCTGTCTGTGTACACTCTGGTCTATAGTCCTAACCTATCTGTGTACACTCTGGTCTATAGTCCTAACCTGTCTGTGTACTCTCTGGTCTATAGTCCTAACCTGTCTGTGTACTCTCTGGTCTATAGTCCTAACCTGTCTGTGTACTCTCTGGTCTATAGTCCTACCCTGTCTGTGTACTCTCTGGTCTATATTCCTAACCTGTCTGTGTACTCTCTGGTCTATAGTCCTAACCTGTCTGTGTACTCTCTGGTCTATAGTCCTAACCTGTCTGTTTACTCTCTGGTCTATAGTCCTAACCTGTCTGTGTACTCTCTGGTCTATAGTCCTAACCTGTCTGTTTACTCTCTGGTCTATAGTCCTAACCTGTCTGTGTACTCTCTGGTCTATAGTCCTAACCTGTCTGTGTACTCTCTGGTCTATAGTCCTAACCTGTCTGTTTACTCTCTGGTCTATAGTCCTAACCTGTCTGTCTACTCTCTGGTCTATAGTCCTAACCTGTCTGTGTACTCTCTGGCTGTAGCAGTATAGACTGCTTTACATTGTATTACTTGGTCATTTAAGGGGCCATCGTTCTACTGAGTTTGCTCACTGAGGGATTTTATCATCAGCCTGTCTGTGTACTCTCTAGCTGGTCTATAGTCCTAACCTGTCTGTGTACTCTCTAGCTGGTCTATAGATACAGTGCATTCGGAAAGTATTCAGACCCCTTCCCTTTTTCCACATTTAGTTACTTTAGCCTTTTTTCTAAAATGGATATATAATGGTAAAACATCCTAATCCATCTTACCCCATAATGACAAAGCGAAAAACAGGTTTAGGAATTTTTGGGGAAAAAACGTTAAAAAAATATTACAGAAGTATTCAGAACCTTTGCTATGAGACTCAAAATTTAACTCAGGTCTATCCTGTTTCAATTGATCACCCTTCAGATGTTTCTACAACTTGATTGGAGGCCACATGTGGTCAATTCAATTGATTGGACATGATTTGGAAAGGCACACACCTGTGCAGTTGACAGTGCATGTCAGAGCAAAAACCAAGCCATGAGGTCGAAGGAATTGCCCGTAGAGCTCCGAGACAGGATTGTGTCGAGGCACAGATCTGGGTAAGGGTACCAAAACATTTCTGCAGCATTGAAGGTCCCCAAGAACACAGTGGCCTCCATCATTCTTAAATGGAAGAAGTTTGGAACCACCAAGACTCTTCCTAGAGCTGGCCGCCCGACCAAACTGAGCAATCGGGGGAGAAGGGCCTTGGTCAGGGATGTGCCCAAGAACCCGATGGTCACTCTGAGAGAGCCCCAGAGTTCTGTGGAGATGGGAGAAACTTCCAGAAGGACAACCATCTCTGCAGCACTCCACCTATCAGGCCTTCATGGTAGAGTGGCCAGTACAGCCAACGCGACTCTAGCCACAACCACTTGGTTGGCAGTCCTCAACACCGGAGCCATTGCAGTTGACTTTAAAAACCCGGCATAAGGGACGCTCAAAATCTCACTGTATTTTTCAGTCGTCAATATCACTCAACATATCAGCAGCTAGGAAAAGATATGAGTGAGTTATAACAGGTAAAAATCAAACAAACTAATTCTTGATTTTTGCCATGTGTATGACTCAAACTTGTCAGTAGGCTATTCTTCTACAGCTTTGGTGTCACAATGGGTAGCATGATGTTGCACTCACCACCCACCACAAATATCCCCATATCTGTAAACACATTTTATTTACAAGCTAAATAACATAACATTCCTATTTGGCTAACACAGTGGTACAGATTCATGGCCAACTTTCCCCTCAAATGTTAGTACACTAGAGAACTATACAAACTGATGAACATTCAACTAAACTGTTCCAGAAAAGGAACAAAGCTGATTTTGGAACAGATTACCTCCAACAGTAATCTATTGGAGGTGGGTCAGTAAATATCACATTAACATTTCTCTCTCAAGAAGGGTGGTTTTAAGTGCTAGAAGTCTGACAAAGCTAATTTAACACAAATAATATAAGTAGGCAGATGTTCACACTGTTTCAAAGGAGTAGGTGAGTATCCACTATGAAAGGGACGGGTCATTTGCTAGACATGCTGTTTTCCCCTCAGATTTTTTTTCAGCAGCGGTGGCAAAGTTTCCGGCAATTCTACACATTTTGCATTGGCTTATGCCACCCGAGTGACTCAAACATAACATCAACGCCATGACATTTTGGAAATGTTAGGTTCTCCCTTACTGTAGTTTTTATTTAGGTGATTGTTAGTTCTCAAATATCTCCTTAAAAAATATATATAGATCCATTATCTTTCCTACATATGTTGTGGTTTTAGTCATTTACATTAACACTGAAAAACATTTTACTATCCCGGTTTTTATTATTATCATCATTTTTTTTGAGGTGGCGCCAACAATTAAGGGGAATATAGTGGAAACACTGACACGTATAGCAACAACACCTGCTGGAGAAAAGCAAACACTTTATTTTTCATTATCAGATGGTTTTTTTTTACAAATTGGCATTCACTACATCACGTGCCACTGCTGACCTTGTGATGTCAGCACAAGAAGTTATTCACTTCATCATAGTATAGTGATTTGAGTCTGGAGTCCTGAAGAGACTTTAGAGACACACCTGATATGCTGAGAGTCGTCGGGAAAATATCCTAAGACAGCCCATTCAGAATAACGCACCTAAGCAAAGGGCTCTTGGCCAAAGTAGTGACCTATATGGGAACCAGATGGTCAATAACGAGACCCAGCCATCTCACAGGTTGGCCAGGCTCTTCTCAAGGCTGCCGATGTCTGCCTGCCCGTTCTCCCCTTTGCTGCCGCGGGCACTGCACTCCAGGAACTCCACCTTCATGGGCAGCTGGCTGAACTCAAAGTCCTTGCCCTTCTTCCCCAGGTGCACGCTGGACCCCGCTGACCCGTCCTGGGTGCCCAGAGCCGCAGACCGTGTCACTCTCAATGTGTTCCTGAGGGAAACGGGAAAAGGTTGGGATCAATTTAATTTAAATTCAGTCCATTCTGTAGAATCACACCATTTCTATGTCGTTGTTGGTAACATGAGGACTACTTACATCTCTTTCTCCAGCTGCTGCTGAATCAGCTTAGCAGATTTTGCCATGGTGATATCTACAGGGAAAATATAATTCGCAAGCATTAACCTCATGATGGGGAGGTATTTGTGTAGGGAGTGGGAAGGTTGAAAAGTGTGTCACGTCACCTTGCTTGTTGCAGGCCACTATCAAAGAGGGGACATTCCTGGACACTGCACTGTCAGTCAACAGGAAGTACAGGAACTCAGCCACGTCTCGCACTTCTTTCTGGAAGATGGCACTGTCCACCACAAAGACTATGGCCCTGCAGTTAGAGAGAGGAGATAACAAAATAAAGTTAAAGGGTGTCTTTCAGATTCTTGTTCTTAGGTCAACCACAGTGCTTTTCATATTATAGACCTTCCCTGAATACAAACACCCTTATCTTTACTCACCTGGCTGCTGATTTGAACTTCTCCACATACTGCGGACGAAGACTGTCATGTCCAGGGACGTCGATCAGGGTCCAGCTGCTGCCCTGCACACAGTGAAGAAGAACAGGGGTCGGTCAAGCCAGTGTTTGACAGTTGACAAATGCATGTGTCATAGAATTTAAAACAATCGCTTCAGATCCTACTCCCTCACCACCATACCATAGCTGCCTCCTTACCTTCTCGTTCTTGGCTTTGTAGGGGGCACTGTTGTCTGTGATGGAGGTCTGGGTCTTTTTGAACTTTCCTGACAACAACTGGAAATAAAGATCATCAGTGTCGTACAACTTCTGCCATCTGTAAACGTATGTAAATAGTTGGAATAGGCATGCTAGACACTGATGACGTACTCACTCGACTAAAGAGAAGGGTCTTTCCAGAATCGCAGAGACCAACCAGCAGCACAGCACTTTGGACAGTTTTGCTGCTCAGGAAGTACTTAAACAACACTAAAATGTAAACCAATCAAAGATGTTTCAGTTTGGTTTTTAGCTATCATACAAAGTTGACAACATGTAACAGACTAACACCTGATAAACAGCGTAGTACAGTAACGTTAGCTAAATAGCTACTATGGTAGTGACAGCTGTTGGTAACTAGCAAGCTAATTTACCCAGCTAGTTAATCTTAGATTGCTAACGTTAGCTAGCAGGCTTCTTTTGTCTTGATAAAAGACAAACAAAATCTCACAGCACAGAAACTCACAGCACAGAAAGCCAGCAGGCTGAAGCCAGGCTAGTGACAACTCAAATACGGATTTACATTCACTCTGTTCCTAACGATGTGAGGCTAGCTAACGTGAACTAGAAGTCAATTATAGTAACGTTAGTTAGCTTACCAAAACTGATGACAACAACAGCCAAAGAAACTATAATTCCGATAATAAATATGGGGTCTTGGTGTTCTAATTCCTTCCGTAGAGCGTCTAAATAAGGTTGAAATGGATTTTCTCCAGCTTCCACGTCTATGTTGTCCTCCATATCTGAGCTGAGTACAGACAACAACGAGACAGATATTTAACCGGATGTATAAATGTGAAGAATCCGGTTAGCATTTCCACTCACTACCAAATATGGTAGTGAGAGGATCCTAGTGGTCGGCAGTGGGAGAAGATGGAACGAGATTGATTTTAACCGACTCTGTTCATTTTATTCATGAATTAAACATTTGAGCTCAACACAGTTTTCTGTTGCCAAAACTACAATATTTTACGAACAGTTTTGTAGACTTTACCAAAGTTTGCCGAAGTTTTTTTTTAAATGGCGTTATTTAGAATAAGTGCAAATGCGAATTGAGTTAATGCACATGCGCACTTCACAACGGAAATATGCTAATATATGCTAGGACGCACCAATAGTAACTCGCTAGCTCATTCTTGCCTCTGCCCATCCCTTTGCCTGTTCTGCCCACTATGGCTCTTTTGTTCGCATTTGAAATGACAAGCTGTGGTCTATCTTGGTTTAGTAATAAACATCTTTACACGTACTTTCTTAAAACAGACATGCGCAGTAACTGATTTGAGATTTTCTTCTTCGTGTGACTTTCCGGCAGACTAGACCCTTTTGTTTCTTTTTGCTGCCGTTCACAGTTTGGAAAGTGCATGGACAAAAAATGAAAAGTGTGAGTTAAGAGAAATTGCACAGCCATCTGACTCTAGTGCCGTCAGAAAGTATTCACACACCCCTTCCTTGACCTTTTCCACATGTTGTTGTGTTACAGCCTGAATGTAAAATGGGTTACGTTTAGATTGTGTTGTCACCGGCCTAAACACAATACCCCATAATGTCAAACTGGAATTCTGTTCATACACATTTTTACAAATAAAGAAAAAATGAAAAGCTGAAACGTCTTGAGTCAATAAGTATTTAACCCCTAAATAAGTTCAGGAGTAACAAGTCACATAACAAGTCACACAGCTGTGCCCTCGATACCATATGTGAATTGATTGCCCCCCATCTATCTTCTGAGCTCGTGCTACTAGGTGACCTTAACTGGGACATGCTTAACACTCCGGCCATCCTACAATCTAAACTTGATGCCCTCAATCTCACACAAATTATCAATGAACCTACCAGGTACAACTCCAAATCCGTAAACACGGGCACCCTCATAGATATCATCCTAACTAACTCGCCCTCCATATACACCTCTGCTGTTTTCATCAAGATCTCAGCGATCACTGCCTCATTGCCTGCATCCGTAATGGGTCTGCGACCAAACGACCACCCCTCATCACTGTCAAACGCTCCCTAAAACACTTCTGCGAGCAGGCCTTTCTAATCGACCTGGCCGGGGTATCCTGGAATGACATTGACCTCATCCCGTCAGTAGATGATGCCTGGCTATTCTTTAAAAGTGCCTTCTACACCATCTTAAATAAGCATGCCCCATTCAAAAAATGTAGAACTAGGAATATATATAGTCCTTGGTTCACTCCAGACCTGTCTGCCCTTGACCAGCACAAAAACATCCTGTGGCGTTAGGAAGTTAGGCAGTTAGTAAAGCTAAGGCTAGCTTTTTCAAACAGAAATTTGCATCCTGTAGTACTAACTCAAAACAGTTCTGGGACACTGTAAAGCCCATGGAGAATAAGAGCACCTCCTCCCAGCTGCCCACTGCTCTGAGGCTAGGAAACACTGTCACCACCGATAAATCCACTATAATTGAGAATTTCAATAAGCATTTCTCTACGACTGGCCATGCTTTCCACCTGGCTACCCCTACCCCAGTCAACTGCCTGGCACCCTCCACAGCAACCCGCCAAAGCCACCACCATTTCTCCTTCACCCAAATCCAGATAGCTGATGTTCTGAAAGAGCTGCAAAATCTGGACCCCTACAAATCAGCCGGGCTAAACAATCTGGACCCTCTCTTTCTAAAATGATCTGCCGCAATTGTTGCAACCCCTATTACTAGCCTGTTCAACCTCTCTTTCGTATTGTCTGAGATTCCCAAAGATTGGAAAGCTGCCGCGGTCATCCCCCTCTTCAAAGGGGGTGACACTCTAGACCCAAACTGCTAAAGACCTATATCTATCCTACCCTGTCTTTCTAAGGTCTTCGAAAGCCAAGTTAACAAACAGATCACCGACCATTTAGAATCCCACCGTACCTTCTCCGCTATGCAATCTGGTTTCAGAGCTGGTCATGCACCTCAGCCACGCTCAAGGTCCTAACCGACATCATAACCGCCATCGATAAGAGACATTACTGCGCAGCCGCATTCATCGACCTGGCCAAGGCTTCGACTCTGTCAATCACCACATTCTTATTGGCAGACTCGACAGCCTTGGTTTCTCAAATGATTGCCTCGCCTGGTTTACCAACTACTTCTCTGATAGAGTTCAGTGTGTCAAATCGGAGGGCCTGTTGTCTGGGCCTCTGGCAGTCTCTATGGGGGTGCCACAGGGTTCAATCCTCGGGCCAACTCTCTTCTCTGTATACATCAATGATGTTGCTCTTGCTGCTGGTGATTCTCTGATCCACCTCTATGCAGAAGACACCATTCTGTATACTTCTGGCCCCTCTTTGAACACTGTGTTAACTAACCTCCAGACGAGCTTCAATGTCATACAACTCTCCATCCGTGGCCTCCAACTGCTCTTAAACGCAAGTAAAACTAAATGCATGTTATTCAACCGATCACTGCCTGCACCTGCTCTCCCGTCCAGCATCACTACTCTGGGTGGCTCTGACTTAGAATACGTGGACAACTACAAATACCTAGGTGTCTGGTTAGACTGTAAACTCTCCTTCCAGACTCACATTAAGCATCTCCAATCCAAAATTAAATCTAGAATCGGCTTCCTATATCGCAACAAAGCATCCTTCACTCATGCTGCCCAACATACCCTCGTAAAACTGACCATCCTACCGATCCTCGACTTTGGTGATGTCATCTATAAAATAGCCTCCAACACTCTACTCAACAAACTGGATGCAGTCTATCACAGTGCCATCCGTTTTGTTACCAAAGCCCCATACACTACCCACCATTGTGACCTATACGCTCTCGTTGGTTGGCCCTCGCTTCATACTCGTCGCCAAACTCACTGGCTAAAGATTATCTACAAGTCTCTGCTAGGTAAAGCCCCGCCTTATCTCAGCTCACTGGTCACCATAGCAGCACACACTCGTAGCACGCGCTCCAGCAGGTATATCTCACTGGTCACCCCCAAAGCCAATTCCTCCTTTGGTCGTCTTTCCTTCCAGTTCTCTGCTGCCAATGACTGGAACGAACTGCAAAAATCTCTGATGCTGGAAACACTTATCTCCCTCACTAGCTTTAAGCACCAGCTGTCAGAGCAGCTCACAGATTACTGCACCTGTACATAGCCCATCTATAATTTAGCCCAAACAACTACCTCTTACCCTACTGTATTTATTTATTTATTTTGCTCCTTTGCACCCCATTATTTCTATTTCTACTTTGCACATTCCTCCACTGCAAATCTACCATTCCAGTGTTTTACTTACCTCGCCACCATGGCCTTTTTTTGCCTTACCTCCCTTATCTCACCTCATTTGCTCACATTGTATATAGACTTATTTTTCTACTGTATTATTGACTGTATGTTTTGTTTATTCCATTTGTAACTCTGTGTTGTTGTATGTGTCGAATTGCTATGCTTTATCTTGGCCAGGTCGCAGTTGCAAATGAGAACTTGTTCTCAACTAGCCTACCTGGTTAAATAAAGGTGAAATTTAAAAATTTAAAAATAATAAGTTGCATGGACTCACTCTGTGCAATAATAGGGTGTACCATGATTTCTGAATGACTACATCATCTCTGTACCCCACACATAAATTATCTGTAAGGTCAATATTGAATGTTCCTGAGTGGCCTAGTTACAGTTTTGACTTAAATTGGGCTTGTATTAAAATGTATTGACTCAGGAGGTTGAATTATTAAGCACTTTATTCCAGAACTTGGTGTAATCTGGGGTGGGGAAACTGTCTCCACAGTATATATTATAATTCAGAAATGTTCACAAGTTGTTCACTGTTTTCACAAGAGACAGACTGACACACATTTTCTGTTTTGACTGAGTTTTGACTGTTTTGACTTATCTAACCAAGGTGTTTAATTTTTCATAATAATAAAAAGGTTTGAATTTCTCTTCCACTTTGATATTTTGTGTAGATCGTTGACAAAATTACAATTAAATCAATTTTAATCCCACTTTGTAACACAACAAAATGTGGAAAAAGTCAAGGGGTGTTTAAACTGTCTGAAGCCACTGCATATGCACACGCCACTATCCCAAACACACCTCATCGCACCTTCCCACTACTTTGTCCCCAACAGATCCTACACCAGGCCATCTGCATGGGAGGCTGGAACCCCATCTCTCAAAACCCCCTGTAGATCTTCTACACTAAAATCTCTGATACCCAAAAACTTCACTGCTACTGACAATTCAATCTTCTGGGATTTTATTTCCATCTGTGCGGTACAATTAATGACCATAGCAATAAACGTCAAGATGCCACCCTTACTAAAGCACAAACTGTTTGGGTCACTCTGTACTGACTTACGACTCACTGGGATCCTCTCAGGTCCCCTCACCCTTTGTCCACTATCCTCCACTTTCCTCACTACCTCAGCATATGACACTTTCTGCACTGCTCTTGTAACGGAGACACACGGAGTCAGGAAGCAGGTGCAGTCGGTGAGTTTAATAGGAACGAACATGGAGTAAATACTAAAACAGAAGAAGCGTCAAAACAGGAAACAATACTACCTAACGGAGTGCTAGATAAAGGGGAAGTAATCCGGGTAGTGATGAAGTTCAGGTGTGCCTCATGATGGGGAGCAGGTGTGCGTAATGATGGGGCGCAGGTGTGCGTAATGATGGGTTGCCAGGACCGGGAGTTAGTAGACCAGCGGCGTTGAGTGCCGGAGCAGGGGGCGGCGGGATTAGACGTGACAGCTCTCACCCTGGAAATTTCAATCTGTCTCACTCGCATAGGACATTTCTGATCCCCTAGCAACATGGCCACGCCCACAATTGAAACGCTCCACTTTTTACACCTAAACTACACAGTCTTTTGTCCCATGGCCTCCTGCACACTTCTCACACCTCGGGAATCTCCCTCCTACATACTGCTGCAACATGACCATGAACTTGGCACCTGAAGCACTGTAGTGGGTTCGGAACAAAAGCTCTCAAGGAACAACTTATATACCCTAGCATGACTTTATCCGTCAAACACTCTACACTCAGAAGGACAGACAGGGTCTCCTCAATCTCGCGCTCGCCATCTAACGGCGTGCATCATAGACGCCAGCGATCCCCAACTTCAGTTGATCCACCTTAACACACATCCCAGTTATCACTCATTTCAGCTGCACTCTGCACTTGAGAGAAAATTTTAGAAAATTTTAGAAAATGTTAGAAAATTTTAGAAAATTTTAGAAAATTTTAGAAAATTTTAGAAAATTGTAGATTTTGTCAGTGGGGGGCAATCTATCCAGATCAATAATCATACAACGTATCCAGATACCATCAAAGATATTAGCTAGCAAAGATAAGTCTAAAATACTTATAGTAATTTAAAAAGAGAACAGATTTTATTTTGTACTGGTAGGCATGTGTTTCCATTAAGCTAGATAAGTCTAACAATTGTCCTTTATTTTCTGTTTAAACAGAATGTAAACGTTTTTAGTACCCAAATATGATGAAAATGTTCAGGCAATTTAGGCAACAAAAAAAATAGCGCATAGACTTATAAAATAAATGCTAATGTAAAGGAAAGATCGACATTTAGCCACCCCAGAGGAAAATGGGAAAGGGTTTAGTATTTGTTTTATTTAGTCCAGGGTCATCTACTTTTTTATCCATTTAAATGTCATATTGCTCAGGGTTTGGAAATTAGTTGCTTATTATAGTACAGTATCTCATGTGTGCCTCATGATGCCCCTCATCCCCGATTCTCTGCTGGGCGCTCCATATCAAATGGAGTGTGGTCTCAGTAAAATGATCCATAGCCTATAGATCTAGGCTATACTAAGAGCATTCATGGAGAAGCACAGGGCAAACTGATATTTCTAAGAAAATGTACTTCCTTTTTGCGCTGCTAGGCCTACTGATATCCTGATCCGTTTGAGATGGAGAGCGTGGAGATCAGGAGGACCGAAGGTATTAAAAAATATATATTGTCATTGACTCAATCGCCGTGGCGATAAGAGGTAGCGGGTAACTGTACCTCACCATGATTTGATTGAGATCTCGATAATCAATGCACGGGCGCAAACCTCCGTCCTTCTTCTTCACAACAAAGAAACGTGAGGAGATGGGTGAAATGGAGGACCGAATGTACCCCTGACGCAGGGATTCGGAGACATACAGTGGGGAGAACAAGTATTTGATGACCTGCAAAATCGGCAGTGTTTCCTACTTACAAAGCATGTAGATGTCTGTCATTTTTTTCATAGGTACACTTCAACTGTGAGAGACGGAATCTAAAACAAAAATCCTGAAAATCACATTGTATGATTTTTAAGTAATTAATTTGCATTTTATTGCATGACATAAGTATTTGATACATCAGAAAAGCAGAACTTAATATTTGGTACAGAAACCTTTGTTTGCAATTACAGAGATCATACATTTCCTGTAGTTCTTGACCAGGTTTGCACACACTGCAGCAGGGATTTTGGCCCACTCCTCCATACAGACCTTCTCCAGATCCTTCAGGTTTCAGGGCTGTCGCTGGACAATACAGACTTTCAGCTCCCTCCAAAGATTTTCTATTGGGTTCAGGTCTGGAGACTGGCAAGGCCACTCCAGGACCTTGAGATGCTTCTTATGGAGCCACTCCTTAGTTGCCCTGGCTGTGTGTTTCGGGTCGTTGTCATGCTGGAAGACCCAGCCACGACCCATCTTCAATGCTCTTACTAAGGGAAGGAGGTTGTTGGCCAAGATCTCGCGATACATGGCCCCATCCATCCTCCCCTCAATACGGTGCAGTCGTCCTGTCCCCTTTGCAGAAAAGCATCCCCAAAGAATGATGTTTCCACTTCCATGCTTCACGGTTGGGATGGTGTTCTTGGGGTTGTACTCATCCTTCTTCTTCCTCCAAACACTGCGAGGGGAGTTTAGACCAAAAAGCTCTATTTTTGTCTCATCAGACCACATGACCTTCTCCCATTCCCCCTCTGGATCATCCAGATGGTCATTGGCAAACTTCAGATGGGCCTGGACATGCGCTGGCTTGAGCAGGGGGACCTTGCGTGCGCTGCAGGATTTTAATCCATGACGGCATAGTGTGTTACTAATGGTTTTCTTTGAGACTGTGGTCCCAGCTCTCTTCAGGTCATTGACCAGGTCCTGCCGTGTAGTTCTGGGCTGATCCCTCACCTTCCTCATGATCATTGATGACCCACGAGGTGAGAGCTTGCATGGAGCCCCAGACCAAGGGTGAATAACCGTCATCTTGAACTTCTTCCATTTTCTAATAATTGCACCAACAGTTGTTGCCTTCTCACCAAGCTGCTTGCCTATTGTCCTGTAGCCCATCCCAGCCTTGTGCAGGTGTACAATTTTATCCCTGATGTCCTTACACAGCTCGCTGGTCTTGGCCATTGTGGAGAGGTTGGAGTCTGTTTGATTGAGTGTGTGGACAGGTGTCTTTTATACAGGTAACGAGTTCAAACAGGTGCAGTTAATACAGGTAATGAGTGGAGAACAGGAGTGCTTCTTAAAGAAAAACTAACAGGTCTGTGAGAGCCGGAATTCTTACTGGTTGGTAGGTGATCAAATACTTATGTCATGCAATAAAATGCTAATTAATTACTTAAAAATCATACAATGTGATTTTCTGGATTTTTGTTTTAGATTCCGTCTCTCACAGTTGAAGTGTACCTATGATAAAAATTACAGACCTCTACATGCTTTGTAAGTAGGAAAACCTGCAAAATCGTCAGTGTATCAAATACTTGTTCTCCCCACTGTATGTCTCCATAGCCACCGTCTCCGCTTGCGACAGGGGATACACATGACTCCTGAGAAGTGCAGCGTCTACCAGGAGATTTATTGCACAACCCCCCCCCCCGTCGATGGGGTGGTAATTGAGTCTCCTTCTTTTTATAGAAGGCGAGAGCCAAATCGGCATATTCTGGGGGGATGCGCACGGTGGAGACCTGGTCCGGACTTTCCACCGTAGTAGCACCAACGGAAACCCCTACACATGTCCCCGAGCACTCTCGCGACCACCCCGTGAGAGCCCTCTGTTGCCATGAAATGGTGGGGTCATGATGAGCTAAGGCCTAGCACCACGGGACACACAGGAGAGTCAATGAGGAAGAGACTGATTTTCTCCTCGTGACCCCGCTGCGTCACCATGGCCAGGGAGATTGTGGCTTCCCTGATTAGCACAGACCCTAATGGTCGACTATCCAGAGCATGTACTGGGAAAGGTCTAACCACAAGAATAATGGAGATCCCTAAACTAAGGGCGAACGCTCTGTCGATACAATTCCCAGCCGCGCCTGAATTGATGAGCGCCTTATGCTGGGAATACGGGGAAAACTCAGGAAAACAAACAGGTACAAACAGGTGGTCAACAGAGGACTCTGGATGAGTGTAGTGCAGACTCACCTGGGGTGACGCCAGAGTGCCCTGCCTGCTGCCTCGACTCCCAGAGGGACCAACCCGGCACCGACCGGCAGTGTGCCCTCTGCGGCCACAGATGGTGCACGAACTGGAACCCCTTCCGGTCTCCCTACGCACCGCCCCTCCCAGCTCCATAGGTTCAGGAGAGGGGGTGCGAGGGGATGGAACAACCAGACCCCGATCTGAACGTCTGCGGGTAGCCAGCAGGTTGCCCAGCCGGATGGACAGGTCCACCAGCTGATCCAACGTGAGGGTGGTGTCTCTGCAGGCCAACTCCCGACGGACGTCCTCACGCAGACTGCAACGGTAGTGGTCGATCAGGGCCCTGTCGTTCCATCCCGTGCCTGCAGCCAAGGTCCTAAACTCCAGGGCAAACTCCTGGGCGCTCCCCGTCTCCTGCCTCAGCTGGAAGAGGCGCTCACCCGCCGCTCTACCGTCGGGCTGGTGGTCGAAGACCGCCCGGAAACGGCAGGTGAACTATGTAAAGTCCTCCAACGCCGCATCTCCTTCTCCCCTCACGGCGTTGGCCCACTCCAGAGCTCTCCCTGAGAGGCACGAAATGAGTGCGGACACCCTCTCCCTTCCCGAGGGAGCAGGGTAAACGGCGCCCAGGTATAGGTCCAGCTGTAGCAGGAAACCCTGGCACCGTGCCGCCGTCCCATCATACTCCCCGGGAAGGGAGAGACACATCCCACTGGGACCGGTTGCAGGAGGAGTGACTAGTGGAGGTTCTGGTTGCGTTGTGGAAGGCGCTGGTGGACCTCCCTGTCTCTCCCAACGGTCCAGGGTCTGGATAACTTGATCCATGATGGCGCCGAGATGGTGGATTACTTTCGCTTGCTCCTGGATGCGCTCCTCGACCCCTATACCAGGGGCACCTATTCCTGCTGACTCCATAGTAGGTCGGGAATTCTGTAAGGGGTGCGTAACTGGTGGCAGGGAAGTCAAACAGAGGGGAGCAGAACTTGGTGAATAGCCGGAGCAGTTTAATATATAAAACTAACTGCATACAAAACAACAAACACATGGGTACAAAACCCGTAGCGCACCAGTAACACATAGCACGAGTACTTACAAATAAACAATTCCCAACAAGGACATGGGGGAAACAGAGGGAAAATATACAACATGTAATTAGGGAATTGAAACCAGGTGTGTGTGAAAACAAGCCAAAATAAATGGAACATGAAAAATGGATCGGCGATGGCTAGAAGACCGGTGACCGCCGAACGCCGACCCGAACAAGGAGAGGAGCCAACTTCGGAGGAAGTCATGACAGTGGAGTGCTGGATGGGGTGCGCAACGCACTACTCCTGAGGTATGAGCGGGATTTCTGACCACGCAACTCGCTTACATTATCTGACTCATTATCTGCATATGGAATATCTTTGGTTTGTCTCTATGACGTTCAGTGGCTGTGCTACAACCTTCTACACCCGAGGAGCAGTGGTGTAGTGCTATTTTATTTAGGTGAGGGAGCCCCCCAAAAGTATTAAATGACATCATCATTTCTCAATCAAAGTTTGTACAGAATATTGAATATAATTATAGAAAAGGTGCATAAAATCCGTCCTCCAATTGCAACGTCTGCCTACATGCCCACACATCTTCTCTCAAGAAAATGTAATATTTTTAAAACCCTCAAACACCAAAGTTAGGCATACCAAATTTCAAAGCAGGCCATTATCACTGTGAATATTCGTGAAGGATAATTATTCACATTTTACTGGTAAAATGTTCAAACTGCCACGTCAATCCTTTGATCTCAATCAATTTCATGGGAAAGAATTTGGTCTATAACAACTGTTTTGCGGGCGAATTAAAGCAGATGGTGTTTACAAACGATTTGCTTTTTCTTATCGGCCTATTTTGTTCCAGTCAAAGCATATCCTGCGGCGCACGCTGTATCATTCTGACTATTTAGCTTCAGATAAGAAATGCCTGAGGTGTTTTTGATGTAACACATTACACTCCAAAAAAAAATGCTGTGTTGTTTGAAAGAACTCAACTGCTGGGTTGCAGGCATTGGGTCACTTAAAGGCGCTACACAGCCAATCCAACGTCTGCATTTATGGTGATATGGCCTCTGCAGAAGTCAAGTTATTCATACTTCTTGTGCTTCGTTGCCAAACGGCGCACATCTGTTTTGAAGGAACTTGTCAAGGAAGTGAGTTTGTGTTTACATAGGACCTCCCGCCCTCACCTACTGTCAACCAATCAGGTCAACGCAGAGCTATACAGAGCCCTTGTTACAACATTTGATAAGCCAATTCCTTGACAAGTTCCTTCAAAACAGATGTGCGCCGTTTGCAGACATGCATCCAGAGGCCCCGCACACACCATCCAAATGGTGCCTCCAACCCAGTGACTGAAGTAACTGGGGAAACCACAACCTACGCCGTATGTCTTGTGATAATTGCTGTTGTTTTCTGTTAATTCATATGCCTTGCGGCCGTAATATATAGGCCGAGACAATAAGAAGACAATGGCAGAATAAATTCAACTATCCGGTTTTATCACAAAAAACGGATAGCAACCTCCACCATGCATATTGCATGTAACAGACAGTGACATGACCTACAGCATGGTTTAAGCAAGTTCATGTTTCTGACATTTTCAGACCACTGAACTACTATTGATTTAGAACCACAGAGAGTTACCGCAAGTCACAAAGAAAACAGGAGCTGCCTCCACTATTCCAGCACCATTTCAATATCATCAAATAAACTCTGCTTAGTCTATTTTTTATTTAATTTTTTTACCTTCATTTAAGTAGGCAAGTCAGTAAAAAACTACTTCTTATTTTCAATGACGGCCTAGGAACAGGGTGTTAACTGCTTTGTTGAGGGGCAGAACGAGAGATTTTTACCTTGTCAGCTCAGGATTCAATCTTGCAACCTTGCGGTTACTAGTCCAACGCTCTAACCACTAGGCTACCTGCCGCCCCAATTCAGTCAAATACAATGACAACTAAAAGATACCAAAAACAATTTAGTCCAATCAACATAAGCTAAATATGATGTGGCTGTCCATGGTTCTGCATGTGTGCGTGCAAGTAGAAAAACATATTGACTCACTCTACTTGTAGAGAAACACCAATGTCTTCCTCCTCTCTTTCATATTGATGAAATAGTCTCTCACTCTGTCATCGTACACGCTTCTATATTTTGTTGTCCTCGGCTACCTGGCTAAAATGATTACTCGCTAGCCTAACTTCCATTCATGGGCAACATTAGCTAGTTAACATTAGCCTTTTACATCTAGCTACCGTACATATTGAACTTCCATCCTCTTAAGCCAGGGGCACAACAATGTAGGAATTCATTGTTGGATCAGAATTGGCATTATAATCATTGGCCAGTATTGAGAATTAAGTTAAACCACAAGTCCAAATCCGTATCTCCATCCAGGGCTAATTTAGGAAAGGGACAATTTTAGCTCGCTAGCTAGCCACCGGAGGACAACAACACAACGAGATGCAACAATTCAAGTTGTTTCTGTTAAACATTTGATAGAAGAGACGCCAAATCCAAGATGGCTTCTCTTGACACATCATCGTCTAGAATGTCATTGTATGATGTCTAGCCCGAACCATGAAAAACAGCCCCAGACCATTATTCCTCCTCCACCAAACTTTACAGTTTGCACTATGCATTAGGTAGCGTTCTCCTGGTATCTGCCTAACCCAGATTAATCCACTGGACAGCCAGATGGTGAAGCGTGATTCACCACTCCAGAGAACGCGTTTCTACTACTCCAGAAAACCAATTTCATGAAACTCCTGACAAAAAGTTATTGTGCTGACATTGCTTCCAGAGGCAGTTTGGAACTTGGTAGTGATTGTTGCAACCGAGGACAGACGATTTTTACGCGCTACGTGCTTCAGCACTCGGCGGTCCGGGTCTGTGAGCTTGTGTGGCTTCGAGCCTGAGCCATTGTTGCTCCTAGATGTTTCCACTTCACAATAACAGCACTTACAGTTGACCCCCCCCCTCCCCACCCCCCCCTTGTCCGTGGTGGTCTGCGAATCAACAAACCTTCTGGCTAATTTGCCATGTCATGCTTACATTTTCTAAAACTGCATATCTAAGGCTCTGGTCTGTCCTATGAGTGAGGGTAAACGGTAGTCATGTTCTCTGCCAACCAGTTTAGTTTTAATTACTATTTTGGGAACAGTGGAGTTTTTTGGGGAGGGGTGCATTCTGGGTGGATCAGGTAAAATATATACACTACCGTTCAAAAGTTTGGGGTCACTTAGAAATGTCCTTGTTTTTGAAAGAAAAGCTGATTTTTTTTGTCCATTAAAATAACAACAAATTATTCAGAAATACAGTGTAGACATTGTTAATGTTGTAAATTACGATTGTAGATGGAAACGGCAGATTTTTAATGGAATATCTACATAGGCGTACAGAGGCCCATTATCAGCAACCATCACTCCTGTGTTCCAATGGCACGTTGTGTTAGCTAATCCAAGTTTATCATTTTAAAAGGCTAATTGATCATTAGAAAACCCTTTTGCAATTATGTTAGCACAGCTGAAAACGGTTGTTCTGATTTAAAGAAGCAACAAAACTGGCCTTCTTTAGACTAGTTGAATATTTGGAACATCAGCATTTGTGGATTCGATTACAGGCTCAAAATGGCCAGAAACAAAGAACTTTCTTCTGAAACTCGTCAGTCTATTCTTGTTCTGAGAAATGAAGGCTATTCCAAGTGAGAAAATGCCAAGAAACTAAAGATCTCGTACAACGCTTTGTCCTACTCCCTCCCTTCACAGAACAGCGCAAACTGGCTCTAACCAGAATAGAAAGAGGAATGGGAGGCCCCGGTGCACAACTGAGAAAGGGGACAAGTACATTAGAGTGTCTAGTTTGAGAAACAGACGCCTCACAAGTCCTCAACCGGCAGCTTCATTAAATAGTACCCGCAAAACACCAGTCTCAATGTCAACAGTGAAGAGGCGACTCCGGGATGCTGGCCTTCTAGGCAGAGTTGCAAAGAAAAAGCCATATCTCAGACTGGCCAATAAAAATAAAAGATTAAGATGAGCAAAATAACACAGACACTGGACAAAGGAAGAAAAGCATTATTGACAGACAAATCTAAGTTTGAGGTGTTCGGATCACAAAGAAGAACATTCGTGAGACGCAGAAAAAATGTAAAGATGCTCGAGGAGTGCTTGACGCCATCTGTCACGCATGGTGGAGGCAATGTGATGGTCTGGGGGTGCTTTGGTGGTGGTAAAGTGGGAGATTTGTACAGGGTAAAAGGGATCTTGAAGAAGGAAGGCTATCACGCCATTTTGCAACGCCATGCCATACCCTGTGGACGGCGCTTAAATGGAGCCAATTTCCTCCTACAACAGGACAATGACCCAAAGCACAGCTCCAAACTATGCAATAACTATTTAGGGAAGAAGCAGTCAGCTGGTATTCTGTCTATAATGGAGTGGCCAGCACAGTCACCGGATCTCAACCCTATTGAGCTGTTGTAGGAGCAGTTTGACCGTATGGTACGTAAGTATGGTACGTATGAAGTGGCCATCAAGCCAATCCAATTTGTGGGAGGTGCTTCAGGAAGCATGGGGTGAAATCTCTTCAGATTACCTCAACAAATTGACAACGAGAATGCCAAAGGTCTGCAAGGTTGAAATTGCTGGAAATTGAGGATTATTTGATGAAGGCAAAGGACACAATTATTATTTCAATTAAAAATCATTATTTATAACCTTGTCAACGTCTTGACTATATTTCCTATTCATTTTGCAGCTCATTTCATGTATGTTTTCATGGAAAACAAGGACATTTCTAAGTGACCCCAAACTTTTGAACGGTAGTGTATTTTACTGAAGGGAGGGCCATCCATTTTCATTTCTGAGAGATCCGATTTTCTCCACGTATCACTCATTATAAATAACGTAGAGTCCCTAAAATGTGACCGGATGTGCTCTTATAATCCATAGGATTAAGTGAAATCGTTTTAAATTCCTTGCAATTTAACCTTTATTCTAAATCAAAATTGTGAGAAGCAGACGATTTACGTCCTAAAATCTCTCCTATTAAAAGCGTTTCCTGATGAGACAGTGGTCACTTGTGGTTTTCTACCTCACCAGACTTCACGCTTTTTACGCGCACCAGCTACAGTAGATATCTGACTCCTTCATCCTCGCAGGGGGGTCCAACGTCAGAGTAGTGTTTAAAACGCAGATTATTCCTTGGGCATGGGGTTTCAGTGTAATGCATTTTGACTTGAGTTATTGGTTTTATCCAGCGCTCTGTCTTGTATTCTGCACCATGGCGAACTCTTAAACGCTGTACCGTTGGCTACTACGGTGTATTTATTCTGCCTGCCCCAAATCTGACAAAGAGCTAACCCTTCGAAGCGTTTCAAACTCACTTTTCTTTTTTTTTATATCAACGAAAGCCGACAGCAACTAGCGCTTTGGAACTCTGTGGAGACGCCATTTGGCAATGACATCGCTCCCGTGCGCTCTGTGCATAATATGGATATGTCTGGTCTGTCATTCGACGGGAACGGGATTTATTTACCAGTTTCCCGGAGTGACTGGTCAAAGCGTCAACTCGGAGCAGAGCGCGACCACAGGTTCACTAGGCAGCGGATCGAACATTCACCTCAGGTGAGCACACCATGACGCACGGAGAGAATCCATTGTGAGGATGGCCAGAATTTGCCAAAATGAAACATAATTTATTTACAATGTCACCATTGATAGAGAAATACTTAATGTATGACTAAAACTGTTGATTATCAGCTCTGGTATCAGATTTCTGGGGGGAAAAGGGTAAGAGCTGATGCTTGCTGTTATTGTAGGATTTACATCTCCTATAGTGGATGAAGGGACGTATAAAATATATACAGGAGACGTTTTTAGAGTATTTAACAACCTTACATTGTGACCTGTGTTAGATGGTATGATAACAAGATCCATATGGTCTGTATGTGATTACAGGAACTGGTGCCAGTACACTGTGTTGAGGACAGTGAAGTGCCAGGTGCACAATGGGACAGAGACCACGGTGCAGAGAGTGTTCCAAGGCTGCCGTTGGCCAGGACCCTGCTCCAAACTCATCAGGTAGGACTGGACCAGACGACCCCAGAGTACTGTTTTGATATAAATGCCATCTTATAGTGTATATAGTAGCAATAGTGCACATGAAGATGTTCCTGTGTTGACCCTGTCCCTCCGTCAGCTACAGGACCGTGGTCAGGCCGTCTTACAAGGTGGCCTATCGGCAGGTCACAGCTCGGGAGTGGAGGTGTTGTCCTGGGTTTGTAGGAGATGAATGTCGAGAAGGTGAGAAATCACACTCATAATCATGCCCTCTATCTTTCCTCACCCTAATGTAAACCCATTTAACCCTCTGTCTTTCCTCACCCTAATGTAGACCCATATAACCCTCTGTCTTTCCTCACCCTAATGTAAACCCATATAACCCTCTGTCTTTCCTCACCCTAATGTAAACCCATATAACCCTCTGTCTTTCCTCGCCCTAATGTAAACCCATATAACCCTCTGTCTTTCCTCACCCTAATGTAAACCCATATAACCCTCTGTCTTTCCTCACCCTAATGTAGACCCATATAACCCTCTGTCTTTCCTCACCCTAATGTAAACCCATATAACCCTCTATCTTTCCTCACCCTAATGTAAACCCATATAACCCTCTGTCTTTCCTCACCCTAATATAAACCCATATAACCCTCTATCTTTCCTCACCCTAATATAAACCCATATAATCCTCTATCTTTCCTCACCCTAATGTAAACCCATATAACCCTCTATCTTTCCTCACCCTAATGTAAACCCATATAACCCTCTATCTTTCCTCACCCTAATGTAAACCCATATAATCCTCTATCTTTCCTCACCCTAATATAAACCCATATAATCCTCTATCTTTCCTCACCCTAATGTAAACCCATATAACCCTCTATCTTTCCTCACCCTAATATAAACCCATATAATCCTCTATCTTTCCTCACCCTAATGTAAACCCATATAACCCTCTATCTTTCCTCACCCTAATGTAAACCCATTTAACCCTCTATCTTTCCTCACCCTAATGTAGACCCATATAACCCTCTGTCTTTCCTCACCCTAATGTAAACCCATATAACCCTCTGTCTTTCCTCACCCTAATGTAAACCCATATAACCCTCTGTCTTTCCTCGCCCTAATGTAAACCCATATAACCCTCTGTCTTTCCTCACCCTAATGTAAACCCATATAACCCTCTGTCTTTCCTCACCCTAATGTAGACCCATATAACCCTCTGTCTTTCCTCACCCTAATGTAAACCCATATAACCCTCTATCTTTCCTCACCCTAATGTAAACCCATATAACCCTCTGTCTTTCCTCACCCTAATATAAACCCATATAACCCTCTATCTTTCCTCACCCTAATGTAAACCCATATAACCCTCTGTCTTTCCTCACCCTAATGTAAACCCATATAATCCTCTATCTTTCCTCACCCTAATATAAACCCATATAATCCTCTATCTTTCCTCACCCTAATGTAAACCCATATAACCCTCTATCTTTCCTCACCCTAATATAAACCCATATAATCCTCTATCTTTCCTCACCCTAATGTAAACCCATATAACCCTCTATCTTTCCTCACCCTAATGTAAACCCATATAACCCTCTATCTTTCCTCACCCTAATGTAAACCCATATAACCCTCTATCTTTCCTCACCCTAATATAAACCCATATAATCCTCTATCTTTCCTCACCCTAATGTAAACCCATATAATCCTCTATCTTTCCTCACCCTAATATAAACCCATATAACCCTCTATCTTTCCTCACCCTAATGTAAACCCATATAATCAGTGATGAAGTGGTAAACAAAATAGGTGGGTAAACTCTGACCGCCGGTCACAGTGGAAAAAAGTAACGCTTCCTATACTTTCAATGCATTTCTTTCCCCCTCTCAAAAGCCTTATAAACTGTGTTTACTTGGCGTTTACCCTCCACTACACCACTGGTTATAATCCTCTACCTTTTCTCCATGTCCTCAGGCGATCATCTTAGTTCGGCAAAGCATACATTCTAAAATACTGTGTGTATTTGGTCAGTGAAATGTTTAATATACTGAGGGAAGGTCTTTTTAAAGGTGTTCGCTAGTTGCTGTCGTATGGGGACTGTAACAGACTCACACTTGACATTCGTATGGCTGAGGAGGAATAAGTACATAGAGCTGTTACCTGGCACATGAGGGAGAAAAGTAACAGTGGGAAGTACTGTAGTTATGATCAACTGCTGGTTGAGATACTGCTACAGTACATTACTGTGCTGGTTGAGATACTGCTACAGTACATTACTGTGCTGGTTGAGATACTGCTACAGTACATTACTGTGCTGGTTGAGATACTTCTACAGTACATTACTGTGCTGGTTGAGATACTGCTACAGTACATTACTGTGCTGGTTGAGATACTGCTACAGTACATTACTGTGCTGGTTGAGATACTGCTACAGTACACTACTGTGCTGGTTGAGATACTGCTACAGTACATTACTGTGCTGGTTGAGATACTGCTACAGTACATTACTGTGCTGGTTGAGATACTGCTACAGTACATTACTGTGCTGGTTGAGATACTGCTACAGTACTGTAGGTTTGGGAACTTCAGGTGTGTTGAATTAAAGGTTGGGACTAAGGAGCTTGTTTTTGATTACATTTAGGAACATGTTCCACACTAATAAAAAAAAAGGGGTGGGGGGGTTGAAAGGGCTGCTGAGGCTCTGTAGTTGTATACATACTCCTCAGGCATTTAATCAAGATGCTTTTGTGTCTGAGAGAGAGAGAGAGAGAGAGAGAGAGAGGAGGCTGTCAGCTATTGTAGGCGCAGGAGATTTGCCAAAATGAAACATAATTTATTTACAATGTCACCATTGATAGAGAAATGTTTAATGTATGACTAAAACTGTTGATTATCAGCTCTGGTATCAGATTTATGGGGGGAAAAGGGTAAGAGCTGATGCTTGCTGTTATTGGAGGATTTACATCTCCTATAGTGGATGAAGGGACGTATAAAATATATACAGGAGACGTTTTTAGAGTATTTAACAACCTTACATTGTGACCTGTGTTAGATGTTATGATAACAAGATCCGTATGGTCTGTCTGTGATTACAGGATCTGGTCAGTAGGAGCAAGAGATGTTTCTCTTACTCTCCCCCCTCCCCCCTCCCCCATATTTCCCCATTATAGTGAAGGGGTTGAAAAATAGGCTCTATGAAACATATAAAAGCGAGGTAGAGAGTCTTGTAAAGCGTGTGGCCTTGGGGAGACGGGGCGCCGCAAACCGCAGGCTCCCAGTCCAGTAAAGAGAGAGGTTGGACTGGGGGGAACCACTAGAGACTCCCAGTCCAGTAAAGAGAGGGGTTGGACTGGGGGGAACCACTAGAGACTCCCAGTCCAGTAAAGAGATAGGTTGGACTGGGGGAAACCACTAGAGGCTCCCAGTCCAGTAAAGAGATAGGTTGGACTGGGGGAAACCACTAGAGGCTCCCTGCTCAGTAAAGAGATAGGTTGGACTGGGGGGAACCACTAGAGACTCCCAGTCCAGTAAAGAGAGGGGTTGGACTGGGGGGAACCACTAGAGGCTCCCAGTCCAGTAAAGAGATAGGTTGGACTGGGGGGAACCACTAGAGACTCCCAGTCCAGTAAAGAGAGGGGTTGGACTGGGGGGAACCACTAGAGGCTCCCAGTCCAGTAAAGAGATAGGTTGGACTGGGGGGAACCACTAGAGACTCCCAGTCCAGTAAAGAGAGGGGTTGGACTGGGGGGAACCACTAGAGACTCCCAGTCCAGTAAAGAGAGGGGTTGGACTGGGGGGAACCACTAGAGACTCCCAGTCCAGTAAAGAGAGGGGTTGGACTGGGGGGAACCACTAGAGGCTCCCAGTCCAGTAAAGAGATAGGTTGGACTGGGGGGAACCACTAGAGACTCCCAGTCCAGTAAAGAGAGGGGTTGGACTGGGGGGAACCACTAGAGACTCCCAGTCCAGTAAAGAGAGGGGTTGGACTGGGGGGAACCACTAGAGACTCCCAGTCCAGTAAAGAGAGGGGTTGGACTGGGGGGAACCACTAGAGGCTCCCTGCCCAGTAAAGAGAGAGGTTGGACTGGGGGGGAACCACTAGAGGCTCCCTGCCCAGTAAAGAGATAGGTTGGACTGGGGGGGAACCACTAGAGACTCCCTGCCCAGTAAAGAGAGAGGTTGGACTGGGGGGAACCACTAGAGACTCCCTGCCCAGTAAAGAGATAGGTTGGACTGGGGGGGAACCACTAGAGACTCCCTGCCCAGTAAAGAGATTGGTTGGACTGGGGGGAACCACTAGAGACTCCCTGCCCAGTAAAGAGAGAGGTTGGACTGGGGGGAACCACTAGAGACTCCCTGCCCAGTAAAGAGATAGGTTGGACTGGGGGGAACCACTAGAGACTCCCTGCCCAGTAAAGAGATAGGTTGGACTGGGGGGAACCACTAGAAGCGGTCAGACTGACTGAAAACAGAGTGGGAGGATGTGGAGTGTAGGCCCCAGCTCTCTGGTCTCCAGGGTTTAGTCTACTAAATATACCTTCACACTTTGGCAAGCACCACACTCACTTACTTCACACACAGAGCCTTCAGAAAGTATCCATACCCCTCGACTTATTCCACATTTTGTTGTGTTACAGCCTAAATTCTAAATTGATTTAAAAAAAACATTCACTCATCTACACACAATACCCCATAAAGACAAAGTAAAAACATGTTTTTAGACATTTTAGTTAATTTATTGAAAATGTAATACAGAAATATCTAATTTACATAAGTATTCACACCCCTGAGTCAATACACGTTAGAATCATCTTTGGCAGCGATTACAGCTTAGTCTTTCTGGGTAAGTCTCTAAGAGCTTTGCACACCTGGATTGTACAATATTTGCACATTATTATTTAAAGAATTCTTCAAGCTCTGTTAAGTTTATTGTTAATCATTGCTAGAGAGCCATTATCAAGTCTTGCCATAGATTTTCAAGCCGATTTAAGTCAAAAGTGTTACTAGGCCAGTCAAGAACATTCAATGCTTCCGAGTGGCGCAGTGGTCTAAGGCACTGCATCTCAGTGCTAGTGTAACCGATGTGAAATGGCTAGCTAGTTAGCGGTGGTGCGCGCTAATAGCGTTTCAATCGGTGACGTCACTCGCTCTGAGAACTGAAGTAATTGTTCCCCTTTCTCTGCAAGGGCCGTGGGATGATGGCTTTGTGGCGCGATGGGTGTAACTGCCAGTTAGACTTACAGGTTATGTCGTTGTTTTGTGTTTGAATTGTTTACGTGTCTGCTGTGCGGGGAAATGATAAGAGAAGCGGAACTACGTAGCTAATAACTGTTGTAACGGGGATCCTTATTGTAGCAACACACTTTTGGAGGGAAGGCAATCCCGCGCTGTGTTAGCTAAGTTTTCATGTCATCGGGTGTAGTTCATAAAGTTTGAAGCGTATATGTTAGGATGGTAACGTTATAATAATTAAGGATGAAGCGTGAATTCATGCCAGGAATAATAAGTGTGAAGCTTGATTTCCTCCCTTCTGTAATAAGCAGCCAATGAGGTATTTTTCCTTTATTCATGTGTTTAATCTAATACTGTTATAGCGCCAGCTAAACTGTTTATGTATGTAAGCACTTCAGAGTTATACCAAGCTAATAAGTCACTCGTAAGATAAGGTTGTAAGAGTGTGCTTAACTGTATTTTTCATTTACTTTATAGTTCTCACGGAAGGTGATAATTCTGACTAAATCTACAGAATAAAGCCGCCAGTTAAAATCAAGGAACGGTTGTGCTCGTGGTTACTGGAGGGAGCTACAATGGGTAACAATGCTTCGGGGGTGACTGTTGTTGATGTGTGCAGAGGGTCCCTGGTTCGCGTCGGGGCAAGGGGACGGAAGAAAGTTAAAATGTTACATTGATGCTGTTGACCCGGATCACTGGTTGCTGCGGAAAAGGAGGAGGTCAAAAGGAGGGTGTGAAATGGCTAGCTAGTTAGTGGTGGTGCGCGCTAATAGCGTTTCAATCGGTGACGTCACTCGCTCTGAGACCTGAAGTAGTTGTTCCCCTTTCTCTGCAAGGGCCGTGGCTTTGTGGCGCGATGGGTAACGATGCTTTGTGGGTGTCAGTTGTTGATGTGTGCAGAGGCTTAACAATCTAAAATAAAATAGCAGACATGGGCTAATTCAGTGACTGCTGATAAACAAATGTCTAAATTCCACCTTTTGTATTCTACTATTCAAAACTCTCAACAGTAAGTTGAGATCCCGACTGAGTTCCTAAAACAATATGTTATTATTATTTAGTTTTTCTGTGAACTTGGTCAGTGGGTCTACAAAAGGAGGCCATCCCTGACCTAGACGATGGTTCATTGGGAAACAAAATAGTTTCAGGAGTATAAGCAAGTAGTTGATTTGTATAACCTTTGTTGAAATGTGTTTTCATGTACGAGGACAATCCTATCCATATATAGAGAACTGGCCAATTCTCCTCTTCCCTGAGATGAGGTGTAAACCTGCCGGAGTGAGGGAGGGATGTCACTCACAGTCTGTTCCACATTCAGGAGTGTGGGGTGTGAAGGAGAGATGGGTGAGACTGATTAAAGAGGGAGTTTGGAGCGTGGGGTGAGAAAGAGAGATGGGGTGAGACTGATTAAAGAGGGAGTTTGGAGCGTGGGGTGAGAAAGAGAGATGGGGTGAGACTGATTAAAGAGGGAGTTTGGAGCGTGGGGTGTGAAGGAGAGATGGGTGAGACTGATTAAAGAGGGAGTTTGGAGCGTGGGGTGAGAAGGAGAGATGGGTGAGACTGATTAAAGAGGGAGTTTGGAGCGTGGGGTGAGAAGGAGAGATGGGTGAGACTGATTAAAGAGGGAGTTTGGAGCGTGGGGTGAGAAGGAGAGATGGGTGAGACTGATTAAAGAGGGAGTTTGGAGCGTGGGGTGAGAAGGAGAGATGGGTGAGACTGATTAAAGAGGGAGTTTGGAGCGTGGGGTGTGAAGGAGAGATGGGTGAGACTGATTAAAGAGGGAGTTTGGAGCGTGGGGTGAGAAGGAGAGATGGGTGAGACTGATTAAAGAGGGAGTTTGGAGCGTGGGGTGTGAAAGAGAGATGGGTGAGACTGATTAAAGAGGGAGTTTGGAGCGTGGGGTGTGAAGGAGAGATGGGTGAGACTGATTAAAGAGGGAGTTTGGAGTGTGGGGTGAGAAAGACAACGGTGTCTTTCCCTATCGGTACTCGGCTCCATCATGGCTCATTCATCAAAAGGCCCACTGATATTGCCAACTACATGAAATGCTTTTTCATTGGCAAGATAAGAAAACGTAGGGATGACATGCCAGCAACAAACGCTGACACTACACATACAAGTATATCAGACCAAATTATGAAAGACAAGAATTGTAATTCCATAAAGTCAGTGTGGAAGAGGTGAAAAACTTAGTTGTCTATCAACAATGACAAGCCACCGGGGTCTGACAACTTGGATGGAAAATTACTGAGGGTAATAGCGGACGATATTGCCAGTCCTATTTGCCACATCTTCAGTTTAAGCCAACTAGAGAGTGTGTGCCCTCAGGCCTGGAGGGAACCAAAAGTCATTCTGCTACTCAAGAATAGTAAAGCCCCCTTTACTGGTTCAAATAGCTGACCAATCAGCCTGTTACCAACCCTTAGTAAACTTCTGGAAAAAAAAGATGTTTCCTTTTGTAGTCATTTTGGTTGTGTCTGTAGTCCTTTTGGTTGTGTCTGTAGTCCTTTTGGTTGTCGGTAGTCCTTTTGGTTGTCTGTAGTCCTTTTGGTTGTCTCTGTAGTCCTTTTGGTTGTGTCTGTAGTCCTTTTGGTTGTCTCTGTAGTCATTTTGGTTGTCTCTGTAGTCCTTTTGGTTGTGTCTGTAGTCCTTTTGGTTGTGTCTGTAGTCATTTTGGTTGTCTCTGTAGTCCTTTTGGTTGTCTCTGTAGTCCTTTTGGTTGTCCTTGTAGTCCTTTTGGTTGTCTCTGTAGTCCTTTTGGCTGTGTCTGTAGTCCATTTGGTTGTCGCTGTAGTCCATTTGGTTGTGTCTGTAGTCCTTTTGGTTGTCTCTATAGTCCTTTTGGTTGTCTCTGTAGTCCTTTTGGCTGTGTCTGTAGTCCATTTGGTTGTCGCTGTAGTCCATTTGGTTGTGTCTGTAGTCCTTTTGGTTGTCTCTGTAGTCCTTTTGGCTGTGTCTGTAGTCCATTTGGTTGTCGCTGTAGTCCATTTGGTTGTGTCTGTAGTCCTTTTGGTTGTCTCTATAGTCCTTTTGGTTGTCTCTATAGTCCAGAAGTGATCCGAAATGGTTTTGGTTCGATGTGATTCTCTGTCTGGATTAACTTTACAGGCCAGCCACCTGCCTTAGTTGCGTAGGAGAATTAGGTAACAACACATTGATTTAAAGCGGCAATCAGCAGTTGAAACAATAACAAAGAGGTACTCCCAGCCCCTGTTTCGGTAAACAGCTGAGTGATTGTGTTGGAGAAATGTAACCACTTGAGGCTATAGCGTTTATTTACATTTACTTTGTTTACAAACATTGAAGTAAAAAAGCTTCCCACTGGGCACCAACTGTAATGGATGGAGCAACTGAAGATTTCCCCTGTAGGGTCAGTCTGGCATATCTCCACCCTAATGGTGACGTAAAGGTTTGGGAAGGTGAGGTGATCCTAGATCAGTGCCATCGATGAGACACGTTCTGTTGAGCCCCACTAATAAACTCTGAAGGCCAATATATTGTTTTCTCAGCCCTGTCTGTTGTCCTCTGGCGGCTGGGTCATGGTGGATATTTGAGAAGTCTGCTTATACATCAATCAAACTGCCACCTTGTTGTCCTCTCTCCTCTTCGCTCCTCCTCTCCCCTTCTCTCCTCCTCTCTCCTTCGCTCTCCTCCTCTCCCCTCTACGCTCCTCCTCTCTCCTCCTCTCTCCTCCTCTCTCCCCCTCTCCCCTTCTCTCCTCCTCTCTCCTTCGCTCTCCTCCTCTCTCCCCTTCTCTCCTCCTCTCTCATCCTCTCTCTCTTCTCTCCTCCTCTCTTTCCTCCTCTCTTTCCTCCTCTCTCCTCTTCCTCTCTCCTCCTCCTCACTCTCTCCTCCTCTCTCCTCTCTCCTCCTCCTCACTCTCTCCTCCTCTCTCCTCTCTCCTCCTTCTCTCTCCTCCTCTCTTTCCTCCTCTCTTTCCTCCTCTCTCCTCTTCCTCTCTCCTCCTCCTCACTCTCTCCTCCTCTCTCCTCTCTCCTCCTCCTCACTCTCTCCTCCTCTCTCCTCTCTCCTCCTTCTCTCTCCTCCTCTCTTTCCTCCTCTCTCCTCTTCCTCTCTCCTCCTCCTCACTCTCTCCTCCTCTCTCCTCTCTCCTCCTCCTCACTCTCTCCTCCTCTCTCCTCTTTCCTCCTCCTCACTCTCTCCTCCTCTCTCCTCTCTCCTCCTCCTCACTCTCTCCTCCTCTCTCCTCTCTCCTCCTCCTCACTCTCTCCTCCTCTCTCCTCTCTCCTCCTCCTCTCTCCTCCTTCTCTCTCCTCCTCTCCTCCTCCTCTCTCCTCTCTCCTCCTTCTCTCTCCTCCTCTCCTCCTCTCTCCCCTTCTCTCCTCCTCTCTCATCCTCTCTCTCTTCTCTCCTCCTCTCTTTCCTCCTCTCTTTCCTCCTCTCTCCTCTTCCTCTCTCCTCCTCCTCACTCTCTCCTCCTCTCTCCTCTCTCCTCCTCCTCACTCTCTCCTCCTCTCTCCTCTCTCCTCCTTCTCTCTCCTCCTCTCTTTCCTCCTCTCTTTCCTCCTCTCTCCTCTTCCTCTCTCCTCCTCCTCACTCTCTCCTCCTCTCTCCTCTCTCCTCCTCCTCACTCTCTCCTCCTCTCTCCTCTCTCCTCCTTCTCTCTCCTCCTCTCTTTCCTCCTCTCTCCTCTTCCTCTCTCCTCCTCCTCACTCTCTCCTCCTCTCTCCTCTCTCCTCCTCCTCACTCTCTCCTCCTCTCTCCTCTCTCCTCCTCCTCACTCTCTCCTCCTCTCTCCTCTCTCCTCCTCCTCACTCTCTCCTCCTCTCTCCTCCTCCTCACTCTCTCCTCCTCTCTCCTCTCTCCTCCTCCTCTCTCCTCTCTCCTCCTTCTCTCTCCTCCTCTCCTCCTTTCTCTTCTGTCTGTCCTCTTTTCTTCTTTTCTTTTAGCCTTATTCCCTTTACTCTCATCTTCCTCTCTAGAAAGTAAACTCATCTTCCTCTCTAGAAAGTAAACTCATCTTCCTCTCTAGAAAGTAAACTCATCTTCCTCTCTAGAAAGTAAACTCATCTTCCTCTCTAGAAAGTAAACTCATCTTCCTCTCTATATAATAAACTCATCTTCCTCTCTAGAAAGTAAACTCATCTTCCTCTCTAGAAAGTAAACTCATCTTCCTCTCTAGAAAGTAAACTCATCTTCCTCTCTAGAAAGTAAACTCATCTTCCTCTCTAGAAAGTAAACTCATCTTCCTCTCTATATAATAAACTCATCTTCCTCTCTAGAAAATAAACCACCATATATCATTTTGTTCTCAATCAATGTTCCTACAATGGATTTTTGCTGAGGCAGGAAAAATGTGTGTATGTGTGTGTGTTTCCTGCTTGTGTGTACATGGGTCAGTGTGTGTAGTGCAGACACATGACGGCATGGAAAACATTTGGGAGAAATGTGGAAGTAATTTAGCTGCCGTTGGGCCCTGTCTCTTCTCCACTCTGTCGTAGCGGCACCTTGATGCCTATCTCCACACATTAACAAGGTAATGGGGCTGTGTGAGGAGGAAGTTATGTAGCAACAATGCCAGGACCTAACCCGGAGTCGCCTTACTGGCAACTCAATAAAACGCCCACATACTCTACCAAAACTTCACCAAAGCTTACTGAATAGACAACCTCTAAACTCCTGCGTATTTTACCAAAACTTCACCAAAGCTTACTGATTAGACAACCTCTAAACTCCTGCGTATTTTACCAAAACTTCACCAAAGCTTACTGATTAGACAACCTCTAAACTCCTGCGTATTTTACCAAGACTTCACCAAAGCTTACTGATTAGACAACCTCTAAACTCCTGCGTATTTTACCAAAACTTCACCAAAGCTTACTGATTAGACAACCTCTAAACTCCTGCGTATTTTACCAAAACTTCACCAACGCTTACTGATTAGACAACCTCTAAACTCCTGCGTATTTTACCAAAACTTACTGATTAGACAACCTCTAAACTCCTGCGTATTTTACCAAAACTTCACCAAAGCTTACTGAATAGACAACCTCTAAACTCCTGCGTATTTTACCAAAACTTCAGCAACACTTACTGTGGAGATAATATTTCTATCCCAAATCCTGTCAAGAGAAGTGAATATATTCCCATGTACTCTGCTAACCTGCAGGTTACCCTGAATCATTTCCACAGTTTAACAACCAGGATGAGCTTCATGCAAATGAGGGAGGACATAAAGAATATGAATATCCATTTAGGAGGAATTATTCGGCTGTCAATCATTTATTCCTGTAATGCTATGGGTGAGCTTTGCTCTGCACGTTCCCGAGTTTTGTAGGGTTTAATATTGGCAACGCTTCATAGTTCATTTAGTCATTCAACACCTCTCCTCTCTAGCTCTCATTGTCTCTCCAACTCCCTCATCTTTTCCTTTCCTCTCCTCCTCCCTCAGCTCTCCCTTCCTCTCCTCCTCCCTCAGCTCTCCCTTCCTCTCCTCCTCCCTCAGCTCTCCCTTCCTCTCCTCCTCCCTCAGCTCTCCCTTCCCCTCTCCTCCTCCCTCAGCTCTCCCTTCCTCTCCTCCTCCCTCAGCTCTCCCTTCCTCTCCTCCACCCTTCACTCTCCCTTCCTCTCCTCCTCCCTCAGCTCTCCCTTCCTCTCCTCCTCCCTCAGCTCTCCCTTCCCCTCTCCTCCTCCCTTCACTCTCCCTTCCTCTCCTCCTCCCTTCACTCTCCCTTCCTTTTCTCCCTCAGCTCTCCCTTCCTCTCGTCACTCAGCTTTCCCTATTCTCTCTTTCCCTGGGTTCTCCTTTCCATATCTCTCTCCCTTTCCATCTCTACCTACCCTCTCTCTCTCCTCCGTTCAGTCTTTCCTCTCGTCTCAGTTAAAGTGATAAAACAGCACCATAACAGCACCATGATAAGTAATGTCTCTGTCTCTGGCTGTTCTGAGAGCAGACATAAGCTAGACAGTTACCATTGACCCCTAGGTGTTTGGGGAAAGCCATACCTGGTCCTGTACCTGTCAGTCTGTCTTTGTCCTAAGGGCATCTATCTGAGCAGTCTGTAGTTGTAGTGTCCTGGGCCAGATGAGGTGTCGATCAACAGTCTGTAGTTGTAGTGTTCTGGGCCAGATGAGGATCAACAGTCTGTAGTTGTAGTGTCCTGGGCCAGATGAAGACCAACAGTCTGTAGTTGTAGTGTCCTGGGCCAGATGAGGATCAACAGTCTGTAGTTGTAGTGTCCTGGGCCAGATGAGGATCAACAGTCTGTAGTTGTAGTGTCCTGGGCCAGGTGAGGATCAACAGTCTGTAGTTGTAGTGTCCTGGGCCAGATGAGGATCAACAGTCTGTAGTTGTAGTGTCCTGGGCCAGATGAGGATCAACAGTCTGTAGTTGTAGTGTCCTGGGCCAGATGAGGATCAACAGTCTGTAGTTGTAGTGTCCTGGGCCAGATGAGGATCAACAGTCTGTAGTTGTAGTGTCCTGGGCCAGATGAGGATCAACAGTCTGTAGTTGTAGTGTCCTGGGCCAGATGAGGATCAACAGTCTGTAGTTGTAGTGTCCTGGGCCAGATGAGGATCAACAGTCTGTAGTTGTAGTGTCCTGGGCCAGATGAGGATCAACAGTCTGTAGTTGTAGTGTCCTGGGCCAGTTGAGGATCAACAGTCTGTAGTTGTAGTGTCCTGGGCCAGATGAGGATCAACAGTCTGTAGTTGTAGTGTCCTGGGCCAGATGAGGATCAACAGTCTGTAGTTGTAGTGTCCTGGGCCAGATGAGGATCAACAGTCTGTAGTTGTAGTGTCCTGGGCCAGATGAGGATCAACAGTCTGTAGTTGTAGTGTCCTGGGCCAGTTGAGGATCAACAGTCTGTAGTTGTAGTGTCCTGGGCCAGATGAGGATCAACAGTCTGTAGTTGTAGTGTCCTGGGCCAGATGAGGATCAACAGTCTGTAGTTGTAGTGTCCTGGGCCAGATGAGGATCAACAGTCTGTAGTTGTAGTGTCCTGCGCCAGATGAGGATGTTTTGGCTGTGAAGCAGTCTGGATGGTGAACTGATGAACCATTGCATTCTGAGAGCGCGTGTGTGTGTGTGTGTGTGTGTGTGTGTGTGTGTGTGTGTGTGTGTGTGTGTGTGTGTGTGTGTGTGTGTGTGTGTGTGTGTGTGTGTGTGTGTGTGTGTGTGTGTGTGTGTGTGTGTGTGTGTGTGTGTGTGTGTGTGTGTGTGTGTGTGTGTGTGTGTGTGTGTGTGTGTTAGAGAGAGCGCATGAGAGAATGGCAGAGACGTTATAACACAGACATCTCATTGTCCCTGTTATGACCAGCCAGGTCACCCGTGATATAAGTCAGTATTCGACGTCCATCCATGTTTGAGGATGTCGGGAGATGACATGGAAACTGGCCACTAGGGGCAATAGTGAGCGCTGTGACCTTCAAGTAGGTTCATCCATGGTTCTCAAATTTCGAAGTTGTTCTAAATGTCATATATAGTTTTTAAGGATACCTTAACCATTCAGAGTTAATGCCTAAACTTAACATTAAACACACTTTGAAATGTGAGGTTTGAAACAATTTCAAAATGTGACTTTTGAGTAACATGTATATGAAGAACTAATTCTGACGTGAGACTGTGAGCGCTAGTTGGTTATGACAGCCCCTGGCCTGCTGAGTTAGATGTTGAAATGACGTCTGTGACTGAATAGATCCCTTCTAATGAATCCGTAGATGTCCACGATGCAGTCAGTCAGTCTTCCAGTCAGTCACTGTAGAACCAGCCCGCTGGGCACAGACGTCATTTCAACATCTAGTTCTGATTTACACTTGGTTGTGTAAGGATCGACGCCGGAGGCGAGAAGCAGGTACAGGGAGTGAAACATTTAATAACCGCGGACAGGAACAAAATACGGACAGCATCTGGACAGGGGAAACGGAAACCACAATAATGATGACACAGGGATTAAACAGAGGAAACAGACAGATATAGGAAAGGCAATCAAAACGTGAAGGAGTCCAGGTGAGTCCAATGAGCGCTGATGCACGTAATGATGGTGACAGGTGTGCGTAATGATGGCGAGAGATGTGCGTAATGATGGTGACAGGTGTGCGTAATGATGGTGACAGGTGTGCGTAATGATGGTGACAGGTGTGAGTAATGATGGTGACAGGTGTGAGTAATGAAAGGCAGCCTGGCGCCCTCGAGGGACGGAGAGGGAGAGCGGGAGCATGCGTGACAGGTTGCGTTGCGTTGTCAACTAACGTGAATTCAACGTAAAATCAAGAAAACATTTTACTATGTCATTGGATTTAGGTTCAAAGTTAAATTCCTTTATGTTGATGACTTTATGCAAATCCAATCAGTTTTCCACATTGGTTCAACGTCATAGATTTTGTTGTTGTTGAAATGACGTGGAAACAACTTTGATTAAACCAGTTTTTGCCCAGTGGGTGGCTTTGGTCCTGAGCATGCTTTAGATTTCTTTTATTTAACATTTATCTTTATTTAACATTTATCTTTATTTAACTAGGCAAGTCAGTTAAGAACAAATTCTTATTTACAATGCCGGCCTAGGAACAGTGGGTTAACTGCCTTGTTCAGGGGCAGAACGACAGATTTTTACCTTGTCAGCTCTGGGATTCGATCTAGCAACCATTTCGGTTACTAGTCCAACGCTCTAACCACTAGGCTACCTGCCGCCCCTAGACACAGCCTAATACTGTATTACTAATCTCAGGTTAAGTTCTTGGTCTATACCTGTTAAAAGAAGAGATGCTACAACCAGAATGAGGAGTTACACCCTCCCCCACTCTCCCCCTCTCTCTCCCCCCATCTCTCTCTCACTCTCCCCCCCCCCTCTCTCTCTCTCTCTCGCTCTCTCTCCCCCTCTCTCGCTCTCTCGCTCTCTCTCCCCCTCTCCCCCTCTCCCTCTCCCTCTCTCTCTCTCCCCCTCTCTCTCTCTCACTCACTCACTCACTCACTCACTCACTCACTCACTCTCCCCCCTCTATCTCTCTCTCTCTCCTCCTCTATCTCTCTCTCGCCCCCCCCCCCCCCCCCCCCTCTCTCTCACTCTCTTTACGATTTACGGGCAAGTCAATGGGCCGAATGTCCCCTCCCACTTTCCATAATTTGAAAGATGCTATAACCTGCGAAATCATGATTTGTCCAAATTACCAGTGATAAATAAAAAAGCACCAGAACTATTGCTGCTCGTTAGCCATAGAATCTAGATCTATCATAGATCTACAGTACCATTTATATTTCCACAGTCTGCCCACGAGAGATTGCCATACCACTAGCACACTTGGCTCAACCAATCAAGCGCTTGGAGATCAGTTTATTCATTGAATTATCTTTGTTAGTACTGGGCTGTAACAAAAGTTACTGCACACTGTGAGTCATCAGAAAAAAAATTGCAGAACACTGTTATTGAGCCTAAGTTTGGTTATGAGCGGTCAGTAGGCTGGCATGGGGATGAGAAATTCCGTATGGTCACGCTGTGGAGAGCTGGGCATCCTTGGTATCCTGGTTTGGGCACAGAGCGTTCAGCGCTTCCCGCTCCTGTTGCCATCAGTGGCCGACCACACGCTGGTCCTGGGCAGATACAGCACAGACTGCTGGGAAATGGCCAGCCCTGGGAGACTGTCTATGACACCACACTAGATAGACACACACACACACACACACACTCACTCACACTGCCCACCTGCTGTGTATTTGGGGTAAATGACAGCATTCTCCTTCCTGTGCATGTCTCTGTTGTGGGCTGTGTGCCTTAGCAATGAGGATGGTTCACTGTGCGCGCGCACACACACACACACATGCAGGGGTTTATCTTGGCAGAGAGGATTGGAAATCCAATTATTGCAAATAAAAGGTCTGAGTTATAATTATAGTTATGTCTGTGTTTATTGTAGATATTACTTTAAGGACCCATGCATGATATGCGCTAAGTGATGCTAAGGGTTATTTTAACTTGATATCATTAGGCCTCCTACTGTCTCGGCCTGGGTCCACGTTTCTCTATTCCTACCTCCTACTGTTTCGGCCTGGGGCCACGTTTCTCTATTCCTACCTCCTACTGTCTCAGCCTGGGGCCACGTTTCTCTATTCCTACCTCCTACTGTCTCAGCCTGGGGCCACGTTTCTCTATTCCTACCTCCTACTGTCTCGGCCTGGGGCCACGTTTCTCTATTCCTACCTCCTACTGTCTCAGCCTGGGGTCACGTTTCTCTATTCCTACCTCCTACTGTCTCAGCCTGGGGCCACGTTTCTCTATTCCTACCTCCTACTGTCTCAGCCTGGGGCCACGTTTCTCTATATTCCTACCTCCTACTGTCTCAGCCTGGGGCCACGTTTCTCTATTCCTACCTCCTACTGTCTCAGCCTGGGGCCACGTTTCTCTATTCCTACCTCCTACTGTCTCAGCCTGGGGCCACGTTTCTCTATTCCTACCTCCTACTGTCTCAGCCTGGGGCCACGTTTCTCTATTCCTACCTCCTACTGTCTCAGCCTGGGGCCACGTTTCTCTATTCCTACCTCCTACTGTCTCAGCCTGGGGCCACGTTTCTCTATTCCTACCTCCTACTGTCTCAGCCTGGGGCCACGTTTCTCTATTCCTACCTCCTACTGTCGCAGCCTGGGGCCACGTTTCTCTATTCCTACCTCCTACTGTCGCAGCCTGGGGCCACGTTTCTCTATTCCTACCTCCTACTGTCTCAGCCTGGGGCCACGTTTCTCTATTCCTACCTCCTACTGTAGCAGCCTGGGGCCACGTTTCTCTATTCCTACCTCCTACTGTAGCAGCCTGGGGCCATGTTTCTCTATTCCTACCTCCTACTGTCTCAGCCTGGGGCCACGTTTCTCTATTCCTACCTCCTACTGTAGCAGCCTGGGGCCACGTTTCTCTATTCCTACCTCCTACTGTCTCAGCCTGGGGCCACGTTTCTCTATTCCTACCTCCTACTGTCTCAGCCTGGGGCCACGTTTCTCTATTCCTACCTCCTACTGTCTCAGCCTGGGGCCACGTTTCTCTATTCCTACCTCCTACTGTCTCAGCCTGGGGCCATGTTTCTCTATTCCTACCTCCTACTGTCTCAGCCTGGGGCCACGTTTCTCTATTCCTACCTCCTACTGTCTCAGCCTGGGGCCACGTTTCTCTATTCCTACCTCCTACTGTCGCAGCCTGGGGCCACGTTTCTCTATTCCTACCTCCTACTGTCTCAGCCTGGGGCCACGTTTCTCTATTCCTACCTCCTACTGTCGCAGCCTGGGGCCACGTTTCTCTATTCCTACCTCCTAATGTCGCAGCCTGGGGCCACGTTTCTCTATTCCTACCTCCTACTGTCTCAGCCTGGGGCCACGTTTCTCTATTCCTACCTCCTACTGTCGCAGCCTGGGGCCACGTTTCTCTATTCCTACCTCCTACTGTCTCAGCCTGGGGCCACGTTTCTCTATTCCTACCTCCTACTGTCTCAGCCTGGGGCCATGTTTCTCTATTCCTACCTCCTACTGTCTCAGCCTGGGGCCCCGTTTCTCTATTCCTACCTCCTACTGTCTCAGCCTGGGGCCACGTTTCTCTATTCCTACCTCCTACTGTCACAGCCTGGGGCCACGTTTCTCTATTCCTACCTCCTACTGTCTCAGCCTGGGGCCATGTTTCTCTATTCCTACCTCCTACTGTCTCAGCCTGGGGCCACGTTTCTCTATTCCTACCTCCTACTGTCTCAGCCTGGGGCCACGTTTCTCTATTCCTACCTCCTACTGTCTCAGCCTGGGGCCACGTTTCTCTATTCCTACCTCCTACTGTCTCAGCCTGGGGCCACGTTTCTCTATTCCTACCTCCTACTGTCTCAGCCTGGGGCCACGTTTCTCTATTCCTACCTCCTACTGTCGCAGCCTGGGGCCACGTTTCTCTATTCCTACCTCCTACTGTCGCAGCCTGGGGCCACGTTTCTCTATTCCTACCTCCTACTGTCTCAGCCTGGGGCCACGTTTCTCTATTCCTACCTCCTACTGTAGCAGCCTGGGGCCATGTTTCTCTATTCCTACCTCCTACTGTCTCAGCCTGGGGCCACGTTTCTCTATTCCTACCTCCTACTGTCGCAGCCTGGGGCCATGTTTCTCTATTCCTACATCTCTTTTTTATTAAAAAAAAATCATACCCCCTTTTTCTCCCCAATTTCGTGGTATCCAATTGGTAGTTACAGTCTTGTCCGATCGCTGCAACTGCCGTACGGACTCAGGAGAGGTCGAAGGTTGAGAGCCGTGCATCCTCCGAAACACAACCCAGCCACAATGCCAGCTTAACCCGGAAGCCAGCCACACCAATGTGTCGGAGGAAACACCATACACCTGGCTATCGTGTCAGCGTGCACTGCGCCCAACTCGCCACAGGAGTCGCTAGAGCGCGATGGGACAAGGACATCCCTGCCGGCCAAACCCTCCCCTAACCCGGACGATGCTGGACCAATTGTGCGCTGCCCCATGGGTCTCCAGGTCATGGCCGGCTGCGATAGAGCCTGGACTCGAACCAGGATCTCTAGTGGCACAGCTAGCACTGTGATGCAGAGCCTTAGACCACTACACCACTCGGGAGGCCTTACTTCTATAGTTAGGTATCTGCAATGAATTAAGGGCTGATTGTCTGTCACACATAAAGCTGTTCAAAATGATGTACAACAAGAACCTATTTATGAAACACGGAAAATACTTTCCACAACTATGTGTGACAGGGTGTGCTCTGCGGTTGTGGTGTGTGTGTGTGGGGGGGGGGGCTTGTGTGTGCGTGGGCTTGTGTGGTGTGAGTGTGTGTGTGTGTGTGTGTGTGTGTGTGTGTGTGTGTGTGTGTGTGTGTGTGTGTGTGTGTGTGTGTGTGTGTGTGTGTGTGTGTGTGTGTGTGTGTGTGTGTGTGTGTGTGTGTAGTGCATTCCAGACTCTCTCTCTGTTGTCTGACTCAACCAGTTAGGTATTTGAGGACCTATGAGGATCTGTTACAGTCTGACCCTTCAACTATCTGTCTTTAAACTAATTTACATCAAATTGAATAATAGGCATATTTAGTAATTCAGTAATTATATACAGATGTAGGATCTTAATTTGCCGTTTTCGAAAGTTGGGCAGGGACTCCTGTCTGACTTCAGGGGGAAGCTGGTTCCACCATTGTGGTGTCAGGACATAGAAGAGACTGGGCTGAGTGGGAGCTGCCCTCCTGTAGGGGTGGGAGGGCCAAGAGACCAGAGGAGTGCTCAAGTTGGGATGTAGGGTTTGACCTCAGGTTGGGGTGTAGGGTTTGACCTCAGGTTGGGGTGTAGGGTTTGACCTCAGGTTGGGATGTAGGGTTTGACCTCAGGTTGGGGTGTAGGGTATCATTATGAGACTCCATATCTTTATGTTGTCATGGTATCATTATGAGACTCCATATATTTATGTTGTCATGGTGTCATTATGAGACTCCATATCTTTATGTTGTCATGGTATCATTATGCGACTCCATATCTTTATGTTGTCATGGTATCATTATGACTCCATATCTTTATGTTGTCATGGTATCATTATGAGACTCCATATCTTTATGTTGTCATGGTATCATTATGAGACTCCATATATTTATGTTGTCATGGTGTCATTATGAGACTCCATATCTTTATGTTGTCATGGTATCATTATGCGACTCCATATCTTTATGTTGTCATGGTATCATTATGACTCCATATCTTTATGTTGTCATGGTATCATTATGAGACTCCATATCTTCATGTTGTCATGGTGTCATTATGAGACTCCATATCTTTATGTTGTCATGGTATCATTATGAGACTCCATATCTTTATGTTGTCATGGTGTCATTATGAGACTCCATATCTTTATGTTGTCATGGTGTCATTATGAGACTCCATATCTTTATGTTGTCATGGTATCATTATGACTCCATATCTTTATGTTGTCATGGTATCATTATGACTCCATATCTTTATGTTGTCATGGTATCATTATGACTCCATATCTTTATGTTGTCATTATGAGACTCCATATCTTTATGTTGTCATGGTATCATTATGACTCCATATCTTTATGTTGTCATGGTATCATTATGACTCCATATCTTTATGTTGTCATGGTATCATTATGAGACTCCATATCTTTATGTTGTCATGGTATCATTATGAGACTCCATATCTTTATGTTGTCATGGTATCATTATGAGACTCCATATCTTTATGTTGTCATGGTGTCATTATGAGACTCCATATCTTTATGTTGTCATGGTGTCATTATGAGACTCCATATCTTTATGTTGTCATGGTGTCATTATGAGACTCCATATCTTTATGTTGTCATGGTATCATTATGACTCCATATCTTTATGTTGTCATGGTATCATTATGACTCCATATCTTTATGTTGTCATGGTATCATTATGACTCCATATCTTTATGTTGTCATGGTGTCATTATGAGACTCCATATCTTTATGTTGTCATGGTATCATTATGACTCCATATCTTTATGTTGTCATGGTATCATTATGACTCCATATCTTTATGTTGTCATGGTGTCATTATGAGACTCCATATCTTTATGTTGTCATGGTATCATTATGAGACTCCATATCTTTATGTTGTCATGGTATCATTATGAGACTCCATATCTTTATGTTGTCATGGTATCATTATGAGACTCCATATCTTTATGTTGTCATGGTGTCATTATGAGACTCCATATCTTTATGTTGTCATGGTATCATTATGAGACTCCATATCTTTATGTTGTCATGGTATCATTATGAGACTCCATGTCTTTATGTTGTCATGGTATCATTATGAGACTCCATATCTTTATGTTGTCATGGTATCATTATGACTCCATATCTTTATGTTGTCATGGTATCATTATGACTCCATATCTTTATGTTGTCATGGTGTCATTATGAGACTCCATATCTTTATGTTGTCATGGTATCATTATGACTCCATATCTTTATGTTGTCATGGTATCATTATGAGACTCCATATCTTTATGTTGTCATGGTATCATTATGAGACTCCATATCTTTATGTTGTCATGGTATCATTATGAGACTCCATATCTTTATGTTGTCATGGTATCATTATGAGACTCCATATCTTTATGTTGTCATGGTGTCATTATGAGACTCCATATCTTTATGTTGTCATGGTGTCATTATGAGACTCCATATCTTTATGTTGTCATGGTGTCATTATGAGACTCCATATCTTTATGTTGTCATGGTATCATTATGACTCCATATCTTTATGTTGTCATGGTATCATTATGACTCCATATCTTTATGTTGTCATGGTATCATTATGACTCCATATCTTTATGTTGTCATGGTGTCATTATGAGACTCCATATCTTTATGTTGTCATGGTATCATTATGACTCCATATCTTTATGTTGTCATGGTATCATTATGACTCCATATCTTTATGTTGTCATGGTGTCATTATGAGACTCCATATCTTTATGTTGTCATGGTATCATTATGAGACTCCATATCTTTATGTTGTCATGGTATCATTATGACTCCATATCTTTATGTTGTCATGGTATCATTATGAGACTCCATATATTTATGTTGTCATGGTGTCATTATGAGACTCCATATCTTTATGTTGTCATGGTGTCATTATGAGACTCCATATCTTTATGTTGTCATGGTATCATTATGACTCCATATCTTTATGTTGTCATGGTATCATTATGAGACTCCATATCTTTATGTTGTCATGGTATCATTATGACTCCATATCTTTATGTTGTCATGGTATCATTATGAGACTCCATATCTTTATGTTGTCATGGTGTCATTATGAGACTCCATATCTTTATGTTGTCATGGTATCATTATGAGACTCCATATCTTTATGTTGTCATGGTATCATTATGAGACTCCATGTCTTTATGTTGTCATGGTATCATTATGAGACTCCATATCTTTATGTTGTCATGGTATCATTATGAGACTCCATATCTTTATGTTGTCATGGTATCATTATGAGACTCCATATCTTTATGTTGTCATGGTATCATTATGAGACTCCATATCTTTATGTTGTCATGGTATCATTATGAGACTCCATATCTTTATGTTGTCATGGTATCATTATGACTCCATATCTTTATGTTGTCATGGTATCATTATGACTCCATATCTTTATGTTGTCATGGTATCATTATGAGACTCCATATCTTTATGTTGTCATGGTATCATTATGAGACTCCATATCTTTATGTTGTCATGGTATCATTATGAGACTCCATATCTTTATGTTGTCATGGTATCAGTCTCATGAGACTTCCATATCTTTATGTTGTCATGGTATCATTATGACTCCATATCTTTATGTTGTCATGGTATCATTATGACTCCATATCTTTATGTTGTCATGGTATCATTATGAGACTCCATATCTTTATGTTGTCATGGTATCATTATGACTCCATATCTTTATGTTGTCATGGTATCATTATGACTCCATATCTTTATGTTGTCATGGTATCACGGTATACATCCCCTGTAGATTGTAGTTCCACTGTAAGTACTGTGTTAGCTTTCATACAACGGAACCATACATTCCCTCTCAAACAGAACCCTGCCACCTCCGCACATTGGTGTTGGTGTAGATTACTCCAGGCTCATGTTTATGACATAATGACTTGTCTCTGTGGCGCGTGTTTATGATACAATAATAACTCTAGATCCCAAACCTCTCATTGGGAACAGAGAGGGATAGAGGGTCATTTCAGTGCTGTAACCAAACCCCACATCGCTCTGTACATACATCAACCCCTACTGTACTGATTCTCAGTGATATTACTCTATCACACGGAGATCATTTGGTTAATTTTGGTCTCACTGAAGTGGCTTGATAAACAGTACTGAGTGTGTGGGCAGATAACAGTACTGAGTGTGTAGGCAGATAACAGTACTGAGTGTGTGGGCAGATAACAGTACTGAGTGTGTGGGCTGATGAATTACAGAGGAATGTGTTTGGTTGAGCCCTTGATCTTTGCTTCTGTTTGTGGATGCATGCATGTACGCTTATACTAATGGTAAATAAATACTTTGGAGGAAAAAAAACACACACCAACTAACCCTGTCTGTCCTATTTTAATACAGAAACCTTAACGGCTGCCAGCGTACTGTGGTTAGACCATGATATAGGGAAGCCAGAACAGTTTAGCTCATTTTGTTGTTGCAATGTCTAGTTATTTATGACTGCTAGTTCTAGTTGTCCATGGCTATGGCATTCTACATCATTAGGTTTGTGTGGCCAGATGTGTCTGTGGGATGGGGAACATTCCGGAACACTTCTGTTATTGACTTTTCTAGAACATAACTTTCTATTTGGAACGTTCTATTTACTGGACCAATGTTCTTCCGCACATATCATTTAGTTTACCCAGAGGTGACCAGATTCTTATACAAGTGGTGCCTTGTGGCAACCTGTAGATTAGTTGATATGATCTTGACTTGGGTTTTCTTTCTTAAACCATTGGATGCCAATTAAACCTATTGGATTAATTCATACCCCTTCATGTTGCTGGAGAAAGGCTGGTGTGTGCGTGTGTGTGAGCGTGAGTGTGTGTGTGTGTGTTGGAGAGACAGAGATAAAGATGACAAGAGGTCACTGTTTAGTCTGTCTGAGTGTCTGACATGATTTAATGAAGAAAATATTTAAGAATAGTTAATAAATTCTTGGATATTGTTTTACGACTATTGTTGTTTGTATGTCTTTTGGCTTCCCAGGAGAGGGCGCGTGTGTGTGTGTGTGTGTGTGTGTGTGTGTGTGTGTGTGTGTGTGTGTGTGTGTGTGTGTGTGTGTGTGTGTGTGTGTGTGTGTGTGTGTGTGTGTGTGTGTGTGTGTGTGTGTGTGTGTGTGTGTGTGTGTGTGTGTGTGTGTGATCTCCTCTCATCTTTAACCCTCTCGTCTCTCCTCTCTCCTCTCTCTCTCATCTCTCCTCTCTCTCTCGTCTCTCCCTTGTCTTTCATCTCTCCATTGTCTTTCATCTCTCCTCTCTCTCTCGTCTCTCCTCTCTCTCTCTCTCTCGTCTCTCCTCTCGCTCTTGTCTCCTCTCTCTCCTCTCTCTCTTGTCTCTCATCTCTCCTCTCTCCTCTCTCTCTCTCGTCACAGAGTGTATGAACTGCACTGGCTTCACTGACATAAACAACAGAGTGAACTTCATCGAGTCCAAGGTAAGAATGAAGGAAAGGAGGAAAGGAGGAAAGGAGTCACAGGAAGATGGATGTTACCTGTCACATCAGTATATCTAATATTATAATAACATATTAATACTGGCTGTCTCACTGCCAGGTCTCCTCCCTATAGGCTGTCTCACTGCCAGGTCTCCTCCCTATAGGCTGTCTCACTGCCAGGTCTCCTCCCTATAGGCTGTCTCACTGCCAGGTCTCCTCCCTATAGGCTGTCTCACTGCCAGGTCTCCTCCCTATAGGCTGTCTCACTGCCAGGTCTCCTCCCTATAGGCTGTCTCACTGCCAGGTCTCCTCCCTATAGGCTGTCTCACTGCCAGGTCTCCTCCCTATAGGCTGTCTCACTGCCAGGTCTCCTCCCTATAGGCTGCCATTTGGCAGACACTTTTATCCAAATCGACGTACAGTCATGCGTGCTTACATTTTACATACGGGTGGTCCTGGGAATCGAACCCACAATCCTGGCAAGAGCCATGTTCTACTAACTGAGCTACGGAGAACCACATAAAATAAATGATATTTAATCTGACCTTGGCTCTTTGTTATTCCAGATTAAACTGCTAGAGGGAGCAGGTTCACCATCACCGTCCTTCAACAACTCAACAGAGGGATCCAGCGACAACGTGATGTACACCCCCACCCCCACCCCTATAGGCTCTCCATCTACCCTGCACCCAGGTAACACCCCCACCCCCACCCCTATAGGCTCTCCATCTAACCTGCACCCAGGTAACACCCCCACCCCTATAGGCTCTCCATCTAACCTGCACCCAGGTAAATCCCCCACCCCCACCCCTATAGGCCCTCCATCTAACCTGCACCCAGGTAACACCCCCACCCCCACCCCTATAGGCTCTCCATCTAACCTGCACCCAGGTAACACCCCCACCCCCACCCCTATAGGCTCTCCATCTTACCTGCACCCAGGTAACACCCCCACCCCCACCCCTATAGGCTCTCCATCTAACCTGCACCCAGGTAACACCCCCACCCTCACCCCTATAGACCCTCCATCTAACCTGCACCCAGGTAACACCCCCACCCCCACCCCTATAGGCTCTCCATCTAACCTGCACCCAGGTAACACCCCCACCCCCATCCCTATAGGCTCTCCATCTTACCTGCACCCAGGTAACACCCCCACCCAGACCCCTATAGGCTCTCCATCTTACATGCACCCAGGTAACACCCCCACCCCCACCCCTATAGGCTCTCCATCTTACCTGCACCCAGGTAACAACCCCACCCTCACCCCTATAGGCTCTCCATCTTACCTGCACCCAGGTAACACCCCCACCCCCACCCCTATAGGCTCTCCATCTAACCCGCACCCAGGTAACACCCCCACCCCCACCCCTATAGGCTCTCCATCTTACCTGCACCCAGGTAACACCCCCACCCCCACCCCTATAGGCTCTCCATCTAACCTGCACCCAGGTAACATCCCCACCACCACCCCTATAGGCTCTCCATCTTACCTGCACCCAGGTAACACCCCCACCCCCACCCCTATAGGCTCTCCAACTTACCTGCACCCAGGTAACACCCCCACCCCCACCCCTATAGACCCTCCATCTTACCTGCACCCAGGTAACACCCCCAACCCCCACCCCTATAGACCCTCCATCTTACCTGCACCCAGGTAACACCCCCACCCCCACCCCTATAGGCTCTCCATCTAACCTGCACCCAGGTAACACCCCCACCCCCACCCCTATAGGCTCTCCATCTAACCTGCACCCAGGTAACACCCCCACCCCCACCCCTATAGGCTCTCCATCTAACCTTCACCCAGGTAACACCCCCACCCCCACCCCTATAGACCCTCCATCTTACCTGCACCCAGGTAACACCCCCACCCCCACCCCTATAGGCTCTCCATCTAACCTGCACCCAGGTAACACCCCCACCCTCACCCCTATAGGCTCTCCATCTAACCTGCACCCAGGTAACACCCCCACCCTCACCCCTATAGGCTCTCCATCTTTCCCAGCACCCAGGTAACACCCCCACCCCCACCCCTATAGGCTCTCCAACTTACCTGCACCCAGGTAACACCCCCACCCCCACCCCCACCCCTATAGGCTCTCCATCTTACCTGCACCCAGGTAACACCCCCACCCTCACCCCTATAGGCTCTCCATCTTACCTGCACCCAGGTAACACCCCCACCCCCACCCCTATAGGCTCTCCATCTTACCTGCACCCAGGTAACACCCCCACCCCCACCCCTATAGGCTCTCCATCTTACCTGCACCCAGGTAACACCCCCACCCCCACCCCTATAGGCTCTCCATCTTACCTGCACCCAGGTAACACCCCCACCCCCACCCCTATAGGCTCTCCATCTTACCTGCACCCAGGTAACACCCCCACCCCCACCCCTATAGGCTCTCCATCTTACCTGCACCCAGGTAACACCCCCACCCCCACCCCTATAGGCTCTCCATCTAACCTGCACCCAGGTAACACCCCCACCCCTATAGACTCTCCATCTAACCTGCACCCAGGTAACACCCCCACCCCCACCCCTATAGGCTCTCCATCTAACCTGCACCCAGGTAACACCCCCACCCCCACCCCTATAGGCTCTCCATCTTACCTGCACCCAGGTAACACCCCCACCCCCACCCCTATAGACCCTCCATCTAACCTGCACCCAGGTAACACCCCCACCCCCACCCCTATAGGCTCTCCATCTAACCTGCACCCAGGTAACACCCCCACCCCCACCCCTATAGGCTCTCCATCTTACCTGCACCCAGGTAACACCCCCACCCCCACCCCTATAGACCCTCCATCTAACCTGCACCCAGGTAACACCCCCACCCCCACCCCTATAGACCCTCCATCTAACCTGCACCCAGGTAACACCCCCACCCCCACCCCTATAGACCCTCCATCTAACCTGCACCCAGGTAACACCCCCACCCTCACCCCTATAGGCTCTCCATCTTACCTGCACCCAGGTAACACCCCCACCCTCACCCCTATAGACCCTCCATCTAACCTGCACCCAGGTAACACCCCCAACCCCCACCCCTATAGGCTCTCCATCTTACCTGCACCCAGGTAACACCCCCACCCTCACCCCTATAGGCTCTCCATCTAACCTGCACCCAGGTAACACCCCCAACCCCCACCCCTATAGGCTCTCCATCTTACCTGCACCCAGGTAACACCCCCACCCCTATAGGCTCTCCATCTTACCTGCACCCAGGTAACACCCCCACCCTCACCCCTATAGGCTCTCCATCTTACCTGCACCCAGGTAACACCCCCACCCCCACCCCTATAGGCTCTCCATCTTACCTGCACTCAGGTAACACCCCCACCCCCACCCCTATAGGCTCTCCATCTTACCTGCACCCAGGTAACACCCCCACCCCTATAGGCTCTCCATCTTACCTGCACCCAGGTAACACCCCCACCCTCACCCCTATAGGCTCTCCATCTTACCTGCACCCAGGTAACACACCCACCCCCACCCCTATAGGCTCTCCATCTTACCTGCACCCAGGTAACACCCCCACCCTCACCCCTATAGGCACTCCATCTAACCTGCACCCAGGTAACACCCCCACCCTCACCCCTATAGGCTCTCCATCTAACCTGCACCCAGGTAACACCCCCACCCCCACCCCTATAGGCTCTCCATCTTACCTGCACCCAGGTAACACCCCCACCCTCACCCCTATAGGCTCTCCATCTTACCTGCACCCAGGTAACACCCCCACCCCCACCCCTATAGACCCTCCATCTAACCTGCACCCAGGTAACACCCCCACCCCCACCCCTATAGACTCTCCATCTAACCTGCACCCAGGTAACACCCCCACCCCCACCCCTATAGGCTCTCCATCTTACCTGCACCCAGGTAACACCCCCACCCCCACCCCTATAGACCCTCCATCTAACCTGCACCCAGGTAACACCCCCACCCCCACCCCTATAGGCTCTCCATCTAACCTGCACCCAGGTAACACCCCCACCCCCACCCCTATAGGCTCTCCATCTTACCTGCACCCAGGTAACACCCCCACCCTCACCCCTATAGGCTCTCCATCTTACCTGCACCCAGGTAACACCCCCACCCTCACCCCTATAGGCTCTCCATCTAACCTGCACCCAGGTAACACCCCCATCCTCACCCCTATAGGCTCTCCATCTTACCTGCACCCAGGTAACACCGCCACCCTCACCCCTATAGGCTCTCCATCTTACCTGCACCCAGGTAACACCCCCACCCTCACCCCTATAGGCTCTCCATCTAACCTGCACCCAGGTAACACCCCCACCCTCACCCCTATAGGCTGTCCATCTTACCTGCACCCAGGTAACACCCCCACCCTCACCCCTATAGGCTCTCCATCTTACCTGCACCCAGGTAACACCCTCACCCTCACCCCTATAGGCTCTCCATCTTACCTGCACCCAGGTAACACCCCCACCCTCACCCCTATAGGCTCTCCATCTAACCTGCACCCAGGTAACACCCCCACCCCCACCCCTATAGGCTCTCCATCTTACCTGCACCCAGGTAACACCCCCACCCTCACCCCTATAGGCTCTCCATCTTACCTGCACCCAGGTAACACCCCCACCCTCACCCCTATAGGCTCTCCATCTTACCTGCACCCAGGTAACACCCCCACCCTCACCCCTATAGGCTCTCCATCTTACCTGCACCCAGGTAACACCCCCACCCTCACCCCTATAGGCTCTCCATCTTACCTGCACCCAGGTAACACCCCCACCCTCACCCCTATAGGCTCTCCATCTTACCTGCACCCAGGTAACACCCCCACCCCCACCACTATAGGCTCTCCATCTTACCTGCACCCAGGTAACACCCCCAACCCCCAACCCCCACCACCAACCCCTATAGGCTCTCCATCTTACCTGCACCCAGGTAACACCCCCACCCTCACCCCTATAGGCCCCCCATCTTACCTATAACCAGGTAACACCCCCAACCCCACCCCCAACAGGCCCCCCATCTTACCTATGACCAGGTAACACCCCCAACCCCACCCCCAACAGGCCCTCCATCTTACCTATAACCAGGTAACACCCCCAGCCCCACCCCCAACAGGCCCTCCATCTTACCTATAACCAGGTAACACCCCCAACCCCACCCCCAACAGGCCCTCCATCTTACCTACAGCCAGTAAAAAAAACAACCCCACCCCTATACAGTGTCTCACACACACACACACACACACACACACACACACACACACACACACACACACACACACACACACACACACACACACACACACACACACACACACACACACACACACACACACACACACACACACGCATGCATACAGCCATATATCACCTCTGGGGAGGTTTCCTCTCAACATGTTAAACACATGGTTCTGGTTCTGGTCAATAGGAGGAAGAGGACCACCAGGGCCAATCGGATCACCAGGAATTCCAGGCCCAGCTGGCGAGGCAGGGGTTCCAGGACCCACCGGCCCCACAGGTGATCCATCCTGATACTCCCCATGTAACTCTGATGGGAATGTATGAGATTCATTCTGTTTTTTCAATATGTTGTGGATCGTCTTATGTCAGACGATTCCGCCTGCAAGGATCGCGTAGGAGTGACGCCACCTGACGTAAGACAATGTAATGTTCAGGTCTTTATCTTATCTGACGACAATACATGCCTATTGTTGTGAGATGATATGCCCCCGCTGATTACCAGGGCCAACGGGAGAGAGAGGAAGACCAGGAGAGATCGGTCTTCCAGGCCTCCCAGGACCTCCAGGGCCACCCTCCTCCTCTACCTGGCCGAGAGGTGACATGTTTGGGTTCGACGAGCAGGGTGAGTGGACCCCCCAACCACCCTCATGACCATCTCAGCCTCAGTAGTATTGTTTCTAAGAGCTCTTCCTGTCAGCCATGATTGGAACACTGGCCAAGGACCAATGAATGCAGAACAAGGTGAAGACAGGGGAACAAGGTGAAGACAGGGGGAACAAGGTGAAGAAAGGGGAACGAGGTGAAGACAGGGGAACGAGGTGAAGACAGGGGAACGAGGTGAAGAAAGGGGGAACAAGGTGAAGACAGGGGAACAAGGTGAAGACAGGGGAACAAGGTGAAGACAGGGGGAACAAGGTGAAGACAGGGGGAACAAGGTGAAGACAGGGGGAACAAGGTGAAGACAGGGGGAACAAGGTGAAGACAGGGGAACAAGCTCTGTTATTGAATATGTGCATATCCATGAAGGAGAAACAATTTGTTATGACCACTGAGAAACAAGGTGAAACTATTTGTTATGACAACTGAGAAACAAGGTGAAACTATTTGTTATGACAACTGAGAAACAAGGTGAAACTATTTGTTATAACCACTGAGAAACAAGGTGAAACTATTTGTTATGACAACTGAGAAACAAGGTGAAACTATTTGTTATAACCACTGAGAAACAAGGTGAAACTATTTGTTATAACCACTGAGAGTCCCTCAGACTATCTGTCCTCCTCAACATAGCATTGTTTGCTTCAGCCTGCAGCAAAGGCTTTACCTTAGTAGTTCATGTAATTTAGAAGGGCATCAGGTTGCTATTTACCAGGATCAAAAATGTTAGAATTACTACAACAGGAAATACTGGGTTGAATGAACTTGATTGTTTCCTTGTGTTCACATTCACACTGCAGCTGCTAACTGCTACCATGGGTCTTTATCTCCACTGGCCACTGCAGCTGCTAACAGCTTCCATGGGTCTCTATCCCCACTGGCCACTGCAGCTGCTAACAGCTTCCATGGGTCTTTATCCCCACTGGCTACTGCAGCTGCTAACAGCTTCCATGGGTCTTTATCTCCACTGGCTACTGCAGCTGCTAACAGCTTCCATGGGTCTTTATCTCCACTGGCCACTGCAGCTGCTAACAGCTTCCATGGGTCTCTATCCCCACTGGCCACTGCAGCTGCTAACAGCTTCCATGGGTCTCTATCCCCACTGGCCACTGCAGCTGCTAACAGCTTCCATGGGTCTTTATCCCCACTGGCTACTGCAGCTGCTAACAGCTTCCATGGGTCTTTATCTCCACTGGCTACTGCAGCTGCTAACAGCTTCCATGGGTCTCTATCCCCACTGGCCACTGCAGCTGCTAACTGCTACCATGGGTCTTTATCTCCACTGGCTACTGCAGCTGCTAACAGCTTCCATGGGTCTCTATCCCCACTGGCCACTGCAGCTGCTAACAGCTTCCATGGGTCTTTATCTCCACTGGCTACTGCAGCTGCTAACAGCTTCCATGGGTCTTTATCTCCACTGGCCACTGCAGCTGCTAACAGCTTCCATGGGTCTCTATCCCCACTGGCCACTGCAGCTGCTAACAGCTTCCATGGGTCTCTATCCCCACTGGCCACTGCAGCTGCTAACAGCTTCCATGGGTCTCTATCCCCACTGGCCACTGCAGCTGCTAACTGCTACCATGAGTCTCTATCCCCACTGGCCACTGCAGCTGCTAACAGCTTCCATGTGTCTTTATCTCCACTGGCTACTGCAGCTGCTAACAGCTTCCATGGGTCTCTATCCCCACTGGCCACTGCAGCTGCTAACAGCTTCCATGGGTCTTTATCTCCACTGGCTACTGCAGCTGCTAACAGCTTCCATGAGTCTCTGTCTCCACTGGCTACTGCAGCTGCTAACAGCTTCCATGGGTCTTTATCTCCACTGGCTACTGCAGCTGCTAACAGCTTCCATGGGTCTTTATCTCCACTGGCTACTGCAGCTGCTAACAGCTTCCATGGGTCTCTATCCCCACTGGCCACTGCAGCTGCTAACAGCTTCCATGAGTCTCTGTCTCCACTGGCCACTGCAGATGCTAACAGCTTCCATGAGTCTCTGTCTCCACTGGCCACTGCAGATGCTAACAGCTTCCATGGGTCTTTATCTCCACTGGCCACTGCAGCTGCTAACTGCTTCCATGAGTCTCTATCCCCCCTGGCCACTGGCCACTGCAACTCAATTTCACAAAAAAATACCCATTCTAGAATTCAAACTGAAATATTCTATGATTAATTAATAACAGGACCAGTATGCAAATACATACAGTAACTGTTTTCCATGGATGAGATAGTGTTGGTGACTAGAATGGTCCGGACAAGACAAACACAGGTTAATGTGCCATAATTTAACACCAGAGGGCAGTACAAGCTGACAGGCTGAGGCTCACTTACCAGTGTTTGGCCAAGCTGCAAAATCAAAAGTTTAAGATTAGGGTTAGGCATAAGGTTAGCAGTGTGTTTAAGGTTAGGGTAAAGTTTATGTTAAGGTTAAGGTTAGGTTTAATTTTTGGGGGGGGGGTTATGTTTCAAATCAAATATCAGAGAAAATGTAGAAGTAAATCAAATCAAATTTTATTAGTCACATGCGCCGAACAGTTGTAGACCTTACAGTGAAATGCTTACTTACGAGCCCCTAACCAACAATGCAGTTTTTAAAAAATGGATGAGAATAAGAAATAAAAGTATCAAGTCATTAAAGAGCAGCAGTAAAATAACAATAGCGAGACTATATACAGGGGGGTACCGGTAGAGTGTCAATGTGCGGAGGCACTGGTTAGTTGAGGTAATATGTACATATAGGTAGAGTTATTAAAGTGACCATGCATAGATGATGACAACAGACAGTAGCAGCGGTGTAAAAGGGGGGGCAGGGGGCAATACAAATAGTCTGGGTAGACATTTGATTAGAAGCCTCTTGGACCTAGACTTGGCACTCCGGTACCACTGCCTGGTATAGAGGCCCTGGATGGCAGGAAGCTTGGCCCCAGTGATGTACTGGGCTGTTCGCATTACCCTCTGTAGTGCCTTGCGGTCGGAGGCCGAGCAGTTGCCATTCCAGGCAGTGATGCAACCAACCGTGATGCTCTCGATGGTGCAGCTGTAGAACCTTTTGACGATCTGAGGACACATGAAAAACCTTTTCAGTCTCTTGAGGGGGAATAGATTTTGTCGTGCCCTCTTCACGACTGTCTTTGTGTACTTGGACTATGTTAGTTTGTTAGTGATGTGGACACCAAGGAACTTGAAGCTCTCAACCTACTCCACTGCAACCCCGTCGATGAGAATGGGGGCGTGCTCGGTCCTCTTTTTCCTGTAGTCCACAATCGTCTCCTTTGTCTAGGCGGGGCTTCTGACTTTGCAACTTGGCTAGATAGTGACGGCCCTGAGCTGCTTATTAGTAGTCTGGCTCAGAGTGGGTCTGGCTCTAGATCTGGGTCTGTGGCTCTAGATCTGGGTCTGTGGCTCTAGATCTGTGTCTGTGGCTCTAGATCTGGGTCTGTGGCTCTAGATCTGGGTCTGTGGCTCTAGATCTGGGTCTGTGGCTCTAGGTCTGGGTCTGTGGCTCTAGATCTGTGTCTGTGGCTCTAGATCTGGGTCTGTGGCTCTAGATCTGGGTCTGTGGCTCTAGATCTGGGTCTGTGGAGAGCAGAGGAGAAGAGAGGCTGTTGGCTGTGTTGGCTGCTGGAGCCAGCTGGCTGTAAATCACAGCTCATTTGTAAGCTGTCAGCACAGCAGTCTGCAATTGAAAATGCAGGGCCGGCCAGGAGCCAAATCCCAGGCCCGTGTAGAGAAGGGATGGAGGGAGTCTGCATGAGCAGCTGTAATTAGTTCCAGAGGGACGGATGCTTCCACTCAGTGGCGGGTATTCATGTACGCCAAGGGAAGCCAGGCCCCCTCCCCCCAAAAAAAAAATATATATATGTTTTTATAATTTATCTTTCGCCTCTCTGTGTCTGTAGCTAAAATTGTCCCTTTCCTAAATTAGCCATGGATGGATATTGGGATTTGGACTTGTGGTTTTACTTAATTCTCCGTACTGGCCAATGATCATAACGGCGATTTTGATCCAACCATTAATTCATACCTTGTTGTGTCCTTGGCCTGAGAGGATGGAAGTTCAATATGTACTGTAGCTAGATGTAGAAGGCTAATGTTAACTAGCTAACGTTGCCCATGAATGGAAGTTAGGCTAGCGAGTAAGCATTTTAGCCAGGTAGCCGAGGACAACAAAATATAGAAGCGTGTACGATGACAGAGTGAGAGACTATTTCATCAATATGAAAGAGAGGAGGAAGGCATTGGTGTTTCTCTACAAGTAGAGTGAGTCAACATGTTTTTCTACTTGTACCAACGTGCGCGCATGTACACACACACAAACACAGAAATCAGAACCATGGACATCCACATCATATGTAGCTTATGTTGATTGGACTAAATCCTTTTATTGGTATATTTTAGTTTTCGCTGTATTAGACTAAGCAGAGGGGGGGTTAGCTACGCATCGCTACTGTTTCCACCAGACCCTCTATGCTTCCACCAGACCCTCTATGCTTCCACCAGACCCTCTAAGCTTCCACCAGACCCTCTATGCTTCCACCAGACCCTCTATGCTTCCGCCAGACCCTCTATGCTTCCACCAGACCCTCTATGTTTCCACCAGACCCTCTATGTTTCCACCAGACCCTCTATGCTTCCACCAGACCCTCTATGCTTCCACCAGACCCTCTATGCTTCCACCAGACCCTCTATGTTTCCACCAGACCCTCTATGCTTCCACCAGACCCTCTATGTTTCCACCAAACCCTCTATGCTTCCACCAGACCCTCTATGCTTCCACCAGACCCTCTATGCTTCCACCAGACCCTCTATGCTTCCACCAGACCCTCTATATTTCCACCAGACCCTCTATGCTTCCACCAGACCCTCTATGCTTCCACCAGACCGTCTATGCTTCCACCAGACCCTCTATGCTTCCACCAGACCCTCTACTGTTTCCACCAGACCCTCTATGCTTCCACCAGACTCTCTATGCTTCCACCAGACCCTCTATGCTTCCACCAGACCCTCTATGCTTCCACCAGACCCTCTATGCTTCCACCAGACCCTCTATGCTTCAACCAGGCCCTCTATTCTTCCACCAGACCCTCTATGCTTCCACCAGACCCTCTATGTTTCCACCAGACCCTCTATGCTTCCACTTGACCCTCTATGTTCCCACCAGACCCTCTATGCTTCCACCAGACCCTGTATGCTTCAACCAGGTCCTCTATTCTTCCACCAGACCCTCTATGCTTCCACCAGACCCTCTATGCTTCCACCAGACCCTCTATGCTTCCACCAGATCCTCTGTTTCCACCAGGCTCTCTATGTTTCCACCAGACCCTCTATGCTTCCGCCAGACCCTCTATTCTTCCACCAGACCCTCTATGCTTCCGCCAGACCCTCTATTCTTCCGCTAGGCTCTCTATTCTTCCACCAGACCCTCTATGCTTCCACTAGACCATCTATGCTTCCACCAGACTCTCTATGTTTCCACCAGACCCTCTATGTTTCCGCCAGACCCTCTATGCTTCCACCAGACCCTCTATGCTTCCACCAGACCCTCTATGCTTCCGCCAGACCCTCTATGCTTCCACCAGACCCTCTATGCTTCCACCAGACCCTCTATGCTTCCGCCAGACCCTCTATTCTTCCACCAGACCCTCTATGCTTCCGCCAGACCCTCTATTCTTCCGCCAGGCTCTCTATTCTTCCACCAGACCCTCTATGCTTCCACTAGACCCTCTATGCTTCCACCAGACCCTCTATTCTTCCACCAGACCCTGTATGCTTCAACCAGGCCTTCTATGCTTCCACCAGGCTCTCTATGTTTCCGCCAGACCCTCTATTCTTCCACCAGACCCTCTATGCTTCCACCAGACCCTCTATGCTTCCGCCAGACGCTCTATTCTTCCACCAGACCCTGTATGCTTCAACCAGGCCCTCTATGCTTCCACCAGGCTCTCTATGCTTCCACCAGACCCTCTATGCTTCCGCCAGACCC